>NC_041390.1:322966006-323046909 GCF_002162155.2 Triticum dicoccoides
GAGAAAGAGGGGGGGGGGTCCGTGGCCGTCTCCATGGCGCTGGGAGAGAGCCTCAGGGGCATGAGGCAGGCAGGGAGGAGGTGGGAGCCTCAGCGCGCGCCGTGCCCGCCTTCGCCTCTGCCTACTGGCAGAGGTTGAAGATGACTGGCACTAGCTAGGTGGGCTGGGCCGGCTGGAGGAGTTGGGCCACTACAGTACCAGGCCAGGTGGCTTTGCCAGGTAGGTTCCTCTCTTTTTATTATTTCCTATTTTCTATTATTCTGCAACTTTGTGGCTTTATTTAAAATATTGAAACAATCCCAAAATTCATGAAACTGCTCATGACCACTGTTGGGGATATATCCTACAGCAAACATTTCAGTTCATGAATATTTGGGCATTTGAAATATTCTATAGCATTTAAATGCCCAAATGCAAGTATTATATGATTTAGTTCAGTGACCCTCTGTTGTCCTGGTAACATGTGCACCATTTTTGTCAGGGGTTCTGGACCAAGGCAAAGATGATGAACATTTTAGAAGGGCATTTTGGGTTCAGTGAAAATGAATTTATTTGGACCCTAGTTGAATTTCATTTGCTGCTAGGGTTTATCAGCCCCCATTTCAAGGTTTCATAAAAATTTAGACATGATGCATGGAGGCTAATGCAAGACAGGCAAGGCCAGAACTGGGGCTGTGACAGCTCACCCCTACTAAACAAGAATCTCGTCCCGAGATTCAAGTGTAGGGTAAGATGAAAGGGGGGCGCAAACTAGCACAATCTTCACGATCCAACTGGCCTCATCGAAGATATTGATTCGTTGCTCTAGACTGATCTTGACGTCTTTGCTTTCGAGATATTCGTCCAACACGATGACGATAGAAGAAACTCTACAGGAATCGATCTCCTCGAAGGTCGAGCGCTCAAAATCAACTCATGGAGTGAGACGTAAGAACACCTCTTGAGTTGATACATAAAACACACACCAGGAGCAATGGAAGAAGTAGATGACAAGGTTCAATTAGGTACGCAAAACTCTATGCTGAGGAAGATGTTGCATGGCTTCAAGATAGCGATGAAAATATTGCCATGATTCCATAACGGGACACCTTGGGGGAGGTGACTCGTAGAATTATTACCTTAAGTGGCAAAAAGAATCACTTTTGATCCATAGATCATTGAAACTCTTTATTCCAGCCTGAGGTAATCACAATCGATCGTGTGAAGGAGCTCGAAGAAATGGCATACTCGAACTAGAATGAATGATGTGGACTACCTGGTTGAAGACAATGCAATAGACAATTTTGCTTGCGCATTTCCATATTCATCAAGGTTCTACCAACATCCGTATCGAGGATCCCGGCAACACATCTTACTACCTTGACGAATAGAGATGGACAATGCAGATGCATAGAAAGACAACCCTTTCTCAGATTTCACCTTAGCGAGGCCAAGGAAACGAAACCTGGATGATCGACCGAGAGACATTTAGCAGTCCGCTTCTAATGTTCTCCTTGATGTACTGGTTATTACGGTCATGCTTAAAGCATCAACATAGCCATCAAGTAGTGGTTGGACTTCGGAATACAAAGGATCCATAAAGAACAACTTCTGGAGTAAAACCTACGAAATCCTTATGTAGAGGTGGCCAACTTCCCCAATCAAGATACTACAATAATAGGTCTTCCGGCTGGGTGTGTTGGCCATGACATCCAATTTACCGGTTACAGAGAGACCAATTTTATAGTTCTTGGAAAACGTTCCAACCATCATATCTGCCTGAGATTCAGATCTGGTTGGTGTCAGGATATTCCAGACTCATCAAGTCTAGAGAGAAAAATGAAAGTTTGCAACACAAGTCGACAAGATGATGTTGTAGGATTCTCGGGAAATGGACTACGGTGGTAAGCTCCCAGACAAGCATGACCACGTAGTAGTCTTACAATGAAACACTACCGAGTTCAGGTGGGGAACCATCATTGCGGATAACCAAGTCCTTAATTAAGCCCGGGTTAGCTCTTAAAAAGGAACTTCTTCTCCTTGAACAAATCAATCAGTGGCTTGGTGTGCTAGGAACACATATGGAGTGGAGGTAATTAATCTACCAAACCATTGAATACTTCGCACGTATGCATGACTGATTTGGGATGGTTCCAAGGGAAACAAAACAATCCTTTCTCAAATTCATGGCGGCAACTTACACCTAATGCACGTGAACTTAGAGAAAGTCACTTCTTTCATCCGGACATATGCTTCATGAACGGATCACAAAAGCATTGCTCACAAATTTCCAACACTAGCTGGATGTTCAACATAATCATGGAGAAGATAAGGATGTTGTCGATGGGCTCAACAACAATTCATCCAGATTGCCATATAGATGGAATTCCTTAATTAGGTGAACACGGTGATAGCATTGGTCAGACCAAAGGATGTAATGGTGTATGCCCGAGGGATCAAACACGAGTAAGACAACATTATGAACATCATTGGTTCTGATTTGATTTGAGGATAGCCCACACTCAAATCAAAGTTTGGACAAGACAATAGATCCAACAACTAATCACGAGGACCAATTGATGAAGATATCATCCTTCTTCGACACACACACACACACACAAAGCTATCCCTTAACATGAACTAGGTCAGACAAGCTCTTATCTTCTAACTCTCCAAGTTGTTGTTTAGCTTAACCAACTACCTCAGGGGTATCCATCACAGGTTCTTGGAGAAAAGGCGTGGCTACAAGGAACCAACTTGATCACGAACTCAACATAGCGGTCAGGTGACAACCTGGTAACACTTCCGAGAAGATATTCGGAAAATCACGAACCACTGATATGTTAGTAAGCTCGAGAACAATCTTGCTTTTCAGGGCAAGATGATATGGTTAAATAAGTAAGGGATTCAATCCTAGCTCAAGATCGAAGGGTACACCAGGAAAATGGTCTAGGTAGCACAATCTTAGAATGGTAGTTCAATAACCAACACGCTAAAAATGAGAATATTGTCCATTTACTACCAAGCAACGAGTTGCTCGGAGTATTGATTTCACACATCACGATTCACTTGTCGGCATTCCGGTTACAACAACATGGGACCGAGAAATGAATAATGATGGAGAGAAGTATCACTACGTCAAGAGTTCATAGGAGGCGGTGCAATTCTCATGACATTTCTGACATAAAGATGGTAACACTCCAAGGTAGAACAGAGCAAAAGCTGGATTGGCATTTTGATCTGCGAAATACAACTACTTTGACCCAATCCTGGATATGGATGAGGTACTGGAGTTTGTTTCTCCTAGTCATTCTGAAATAGAACGGCTCGACGGACCACAAGAATAATAGGCACCGATGAACAAATGCTCGCATACTCTTGACTATGAATTGATAGATGAAAGGTCGGAATATAACTGAAGGGGGACAACTCAAAGGAACATGTAACTTTCTGAGTTGTGGATGCATCGATTAGTATGTCGAACGAGTTCAACATATTTCTTCTGGATAACCCATGCAGAAAGGTAGAGCTGGCAGAATCACAATTATGAATGGAGAACTCCTTAGGAGTACTCTAATGGTAATCTTTTGATTCAAAGAACTTCTGCCTTAACGGTTCATGGTATTTGGAAGACGGAAATACCATGGACATCGAGGACTATCGCAAAGGTTACTAATATCCTAAAGGAACGAGTAGACACTATCAACATGAAGTAGGGGAATCTCGGGTTCAAAACCCAGGAGTATAATACCTACTAACTAAATAACATCACGAGATGCTTTCAAGAATGAAGGCCAGAATCATTACACTAGGGATACCAAAGCATTGCTAAATTCTCGAGGACACCTAGGGTCATAATACTAACTCCAACATACATGTCAAGGCAACGGAGTACCTCAAAAGACTGATTAGCGTGATTAATCTGGCCCAAATGGACATCAGGAACATGGAGGAATGATTGCAAGTGCATCAGACTATCTAAAAACCTGGGATGACTCGGACAGCATAACGGCTGTAAATGCTCAAAATGATTTGAGACATCCTACAAAATGGTGGCATAACCACTCAACATCACAAAATCAAGGTTCTGAGACCAGCTATGAACATATGGAAGTAGTAGGAACTGAACTGAGGCTTGAACTCAACAATCCTAGGCAACTACGGTTTAGTAACACGTCATCCTGAGAGATAGAAGAGAAGCCTAGTTCTTAACCCCGTAGGAAAGATAAGATGACTCAGATCAGAAGGTCATGAGGATAAGGAGTAAAAAGAGCCTTACGTTCCAATCCACAATCAATTCCCTTATATAACTAAAGCATTTCTAGACACGACTTCGACCAGTTTGGCTTGGTAAACCTACAGGCAGTCAGGCTCTGATACCAAAGCTGTCAGGACCCCGATTCTAAGTCACACCGATCTAGCCTGTAACACCTCATATCACTTTGCGGCCTCATGCACGGTATTCCCACAGGTGTCGCCTTACCATGGCCCGGGACCGTTCGCGCCTTTTGGCTCATGTATATGATAGTGTCGCTAGCATCCATATGACAGAGAACCCGGGCTGACATGACTAGTCATGAACCCAAAGTGGCACTAACTTACGGGGACAGGCATACATGAATCAACATCGAGCATGTCGGTCAGTAGCGTGTGAATCCGGGCTGTAGCACTGGGCTAACAGGACTCTGGGAACCCGGGCTGTAGCAGGATAGGCAGGACTCCGGATGTCACCGCGTGACATTTCCCCGAAGGGACATACACATGAACGAAGTGAATCACATGCCGGCCAGTCAAGTGCTCCGGTGCAGTAGTGCTCGGCTAGCAGGACTCCAGTGAACCGGGCTGTAGCGGACTACTATGGCTCATGGAAGCACAAGACTACATTTCCCCATAAGAGAGGCTACCAAGGATAAACAACTAGGTTGTCGGATCCCACACATACCAAGCATTTCAATCATACACACAATATGCTCGATATGTGTAAATAAAACATGGCATCACAACATAACTCTACGACTTAAGTATTTATTCATTAGGCTCCTAGGAGCGAGATATTACAAACATGGGTCTCATGACCCAACATTCAGAGCATACAAGCCAAAACACATGCAGAAGCTTAACTTGTCTGAGTACAGACAACTAAAAATGAAGAAGGCTGAGGAACCTGACTATCTACAAGACCCTCCCAAGGGTACAAGATCGTAGCTGAGGTAACAAGCTAAACGTCGAAGTCCACGCGGAACTAATAGCGAGACTGAAGTGTCTCTGCAAAAACATAAAATAAGCAAACGTGAGTACAAATGTACCCAGCAAGACATACATCAGAACTAGCTACATATGCATCGGTATCAATAAAGGAGTGGTGGAGTTTGACTGCAGCAAGCCAGCTTTGACTCAGTGGCTATCCTATACCACAACTGTGAGTAACTCTTTTGAGGTGGCGCACACGAGTCCACAAATTCACCATATCAATACACCACTATGGATCTGCTCCCATCTCCCTGCGAGAACGCCATCCATAGCACTCACACTTATCTTGCGCATTTT
Organism: Triticum dicoccoides; assembly: GCF_002162155.2. Classification (NCBI taxonomy): domain Eukaryota; kingdom Viridiplantae; phylum Streptophyta; class Magnoliopsida; order Poales; family Poaceae; genus Triticum; species Triticum dicoccoides. The sequence goes on from NC_041390.1 coordinate 322,971,533, forward strand.
AGAGTATCCACTTTCACTTTTCTATGAACTATGCAAGGGGTCCAAGTTTCCATATCCGAGGAATCCGGCTATTCGAATAGATAATGATAACCCTGCAGGGGTGTACTTCTTCACACACACTCTCGCCACTTATCGCCCTGTACACGTCATGTACCTCGGCAACCTTCAAGCGGAAGCCGGGCGAGCGAGTCGGCCACGACCTGACTAACCAACAAGTCTCTAGTCCAGGTTTATCGCCTATTCGGGTTCCATCCACAAGGAGATCCGGCTGGGGTGTCACTCACGGCCCCAAATGATGTGTGCAGGGTTCCCAAGCCCACCATCCGGCTGCCACTTGGTACACCGTGCCACTGTGCCTAGTCTGTCCCAAGTCCACCTGTACCGGGTGCCACTTGGTAGACTACTAACACTACCTACAAACACCAGAAACTAGATGCAACTCTTGGACAGAGATCGAGTTGATTAATAAGCTGAGAGGGGCCGAGTTACCGGAACCCAATGTGTGGTAGTAACTGTTCATGGATCACAAACACAGAACTCAGTTCCTGAGAACGGCTGCAATGAGACAACCCACCATGTACTCCTACATGGCCTCTCATCGCTACCTTTACAAAATCGTGTTCACACACTTAGCTCTCAACGGTAGGACATGTTCACCATGTTCCAATTCATTCTCGATGAATCACACCTGACTCAACTCTAAGCAGTAGCAGGCATGACAACAAGCATGAATGAGTAGGCACATCAAGGCTCAAACAACTCCTACTCATGCTAGTGGGTTTCATCTATTTACTGTGGCAATGACAGGTCATGCAGAGGAAAGGGGTTCAACTACCGCAGCATGTAACAGTTGAATCACTCTTGTCCTAATGCAGTAAAAGAGAGCATGAGCGAGAGAGTGGGATTGTATCGGAATGAACACGGGGGTTTTGCTTGCCTGGCACTTCTGAAGATAATATAACTCTTCATCGGTGTCATCGATCACGTCATCGGAAACATCGTCTACTAAGAGGGAACAAACAACGGCAACTGAGAAAGAACACAATTAACACATGACGATATGCAACAATATGATGCATGCTATGACATGGCAACATGAATGTGTTTTGGGCTAATGCAAGCTAGAACATATTGAAATGAGTCCATTTGAACCAAAGATTCAAATGCAAACCCATTTTACGAAGTCATCTTAGTGCAATAACTTGTTTCACCTAAACAGCAAGGTTAAAGTGTTCAAACATGCATGAAACTGGTACAGATGGAAAGATTGGATTTTTCTGATAATTTTTCATATATAAATTATTTCATTTGGAGTTACCGTTGATTTTCTATGATTTTTAGAAGTTTTGGCTATTTCTGGAATTTCCTGATTTATTTAAAACCCAAAAGCCAATTACTGCATCAGCACTGCGTCATGCCTGCGTCAACAGGTCAGCAGCGCTGACCCAGGTCAACCTTGACCAGTGGGTCCCGCATGTCAGTGTAACAGTGGCAGCAGCAGAGGCTGACTAGTGGGGTCTGTCAATGCTGAGGTGGCAAGGTCAAACAGACCGGTGGGGCCACGGCCATTAGCTTAAATTAAACAGGAAATAACCCTGTGGTTAATTAAAGGGTGGGGCCCGTCGGTAAGTGGGTCAGGGGGGTAATTAATGTGGATAATTAGTGCCTAACGACGCGTTTAACCGACGGCTAAACGCCGGCGACCACAGGCCGCGGCGGAGGGGCTCGGGTTCGCTCCCCCGACGCCCAAACGAGCAGCCGAGGGAAGCTACGGGGAGCCGGAGCTCACCCGCATCTAGCGCGGCAAGTGGTGGCAGTAGGGACGGCCAGAGCTCACCGGAGACGAGCTCGGGGCGGCGCCGGCGTTCGGTTGCAGGTGAGACGATGGCTACAGTGCTCGAGGGGAAAAACAGAGAGGGGGAAACGTAGGAGAGCTCATGGGATGCTAGCGGGGAAGACAGCGAAGTCGGGGAAGCTCTGGACGCGCCGAATCGGAGCCGGCGATCTTCGGTGCCCGTCGGTGAAGACGACGACGGTGGCGACGAAGCAGGGCCTCCGGGCGTCGCGTATCTTGGTGGAAAGGGCAAGGCAGACGCGGCGGAGCTCCTAGGCTTAGCGGCAGGGCGAGGGGTGGTCGGTGGCCTTGGGTACGGCGAATGGCGGCGGTGTGCTCATGGCCGGGCTCGGTCATGAGGAGGAACGAGAGGGAGAGAGACCCAGAGAAAGAGGGGGGGTCCGTGGCCGTCTCCGTGGCGCTGGGAGAGAGCCTCAGGGGCGTGAGGCAGGCAGGGAGGAGGTGGCAGCCTCAGCGCGCGTCGTGCCCGCCTTCGCCTCCGCCTACTGGCAGAGGTTGAAGACGACTGGAACTAGCCAGGTGGGCTGGGCCGGCTGGAGGAGCTGGGCCACTACAGTACCAGGCCAGGTGGCTTTGCCAGGTAGGTTCCTCTCTTTTTATTATTTCCTATTTTCTATTATTCTGCAACTTTGTGGCTTTATTAAAAATATTGAAACAATCCCAAAATTCATGAAACTGCTCATGACCACTGTTGGGGATATATCCTACAGCAAACATTTCAGTTCATGAATATTAGGGCATTTGAAATATTCTATAGCATATAAATGCCCAAATGCAAGTATTATATGATTTAATTCAGTGACCCTTTGTTGTCCTAGTAAAATGTGCACCATTTTTGTCAGGGGTTCTGGACCAAGGCAAAGATGATTAACATTTTAGAAGGGCATTTTGGGTTCAGTGAAAATGAATTTATTTGGACCCTAGTTAAATTTTATTTGCTTCTAGGGTTTATCAGCCCCCATTTCAAAGATTCCTAAAAATTTAGACATGATGCATGGAGGCTAATGGAAGACAGGCAAGGCCAGAACTGGGAGCGTTGGCCAAGTTCATGGCCGTAACTCACCATGGCTACAACGTCCTCAAGATGCCAGGGAGTGGCAGAGTCATCACGGTGCCCTGTGAAGAGAAGGATGCAGTGTGTTCCCTGGAGCGAGCCTTTCAGGCCGCATCACTGGAAGACCCAGATCGCGGAAGCGGGTGGCTTCCCGAGACCACCCCCAAGAAGAAGAAGACATCGTCCGGACCAGCCCCTTGGGAGGCGGGCCTCTCAGGGCCCGCATCTGCCCAGGGGGAACCTCCTTCCATCGCATAGGAAAGCGCGCCCGGCGCCCTCCTCAGGCAGGGCTCGGGGGCTCTCCCCTTGAGGGCCACCGACCTGGCCAAGGTCACGAGGGAGGCGCTTGGGCACCACATGGAGGCATGTTACGAAGCACGTTTCCCTCAAGAAGGAGCAAGGCAAGGAAGGTCAGACCCGCAGGAGTTCGTTGACAGGGCCATTCAAGAACTACAGGAATCAAGAATCATGAGGGGCTGCCGCCGTCTACCGGCAGTGGCTCTCCCTCCAGGCGAGGATGGTAGGCTACGCGTCTGCATCGACGTACCAGGGCTCAACCAAGTCGCTACGATGGAGCGCCTCTGGGCCTCGCGAGTGGGGTGCTGCGGGGGTCCGCCCCATAGCTACGTTCGCATGCCTTACGGCTTGCCGAGCGCGGCTGCAACGCGCCAGTGCCTCATGAGGGGCATCATGGAGGCTCAAGAAGACAGGCGATCCGTAGCCTTGGCGGAGATAGAGATGATTCGCGAAGAACTACCAGTGCCTCCGGAGCCACCCGAGCCCCCTGGGCGTGGGGGCTCGTGAGAATCGGCTTCCGCAGCCCGCCGAGTCTGCTGCACCAACACCCCTTCGCCCTCGACACCTTCAGGTGACATCTTACAAGTTTCATTTCCAGCTGGGAGCGCTCTCCAAGGGCTGCATCTTCCCAGGCCGCGTGGGTCCGTCACTGCGGTATGTATCCCTTTTATTTCATGTTGTTAGCTTGCTTTGTTGGGGGCGCCCCTCAGGCTGCATCATCCCCAAGTCGCTTGGGCCAGGCCCAGCGGCATGTATCTCCCTTGCGTTTATTTTCGGCTATGCATTCACCCGTCATGCTTGATTACTTGATGCCTGTCCACGGCACCTCTTCTTCTCCATGTCGACCACTTGCACGTTAAAGGGGGGGGGGGTACCTGACCGTCGCGACTCAGGGCTCTTACTGGCTCTCCAGCCCTCACCCTCCGGGCATGTCCACGGCATCGCGACCTGGCATACCAGCGACGGCTGAGACAAGCTCGAGGGCCGGGACCCGAGGACGTAGAGTGCCGACATCTAACCAAATTTGCAGGAACACAGCACAAGATAAGTCCCAGTGCCAGGCGCAACCCGCCTAGAGGTAGGGCCCCGTGAGTCCCGCGCTGGCTCACGGGTGCCCAGATACACCTCACCTAGCCCTACCGTGCCGGCCAAGCATTAGGGCGGGGCTGTACACGCCCTGGGGGCTCCTTCCGGAGGGGAGACCCCTCCCACGTACCAGTGGAAGCACCATGCTCCGCGCTGGCTGACGACACTGCCGAGGAGCAGCTATGCCCGTACACATGCGGAAGCGCTATGCTCCGCGCTGGTGATAAACAACTGAGGGTGGCCCCCGGGCCGCATCAACCTCAGGGAGCCCAGAGCTCAGTGTCTGGCCTCATCGCAACGCCTCCCCTCGGGAGCACCGCGCGAGAGGGCTGGGCACGGGGGCTGCGCCCGGGTCAGCCCAGACGTACGCCACCCAGCCAGGCCCTCGGGCCTGGTTCGCCATGCGTCTCTCCCGAGCGGAGCCAAGGTATGAAGGCCGTTTGAGCGTCAAGGGGGACCCCTGAGCATCGTGACTCAGGGGCCTAACTGGTCCCGTAGCCCCTCACTCCTTAGTTCCGAAAGGCTAGTGCTGGGTGAGGCACGCGCGGGGCCGGGCTCTGCAGACGTAGAACGGTGGCCCCACTTGCGTCTCACCTCATCACTTGCTATTTGCGCGTCAAGGGGGACCCCTGAGCATCGCGACTTAGGAGCCTAACTGGCTCCGTAGCCCCTCACTCCTTTGGTCCCGTCCTGGTTTCCGGTCGGGGCTAATGCTGGGTGAGGTACGCGCGGAGTCGGGCTCTGCTGACGTAAAACGGAAGATCCACCTACATCACACCTCCCTACTTGTTGTTCGTGCGCCAAGGGGGACTCCTGAGAATCGCGACTCAGGAGCCTAACTGTCTCCGTAGCCCCTCACTCCTTTGGTCCCGTCCTGGTTTCCGGTCGGGGCTAATGCTGGGTGAGGCACGCGCGGGGCCGGGCTCTGCCGGCGTAGAACAAAAGCAAGTAGGGAAGAAAAGTATAAAATTCAAGGAATTTAAAAGCAAATATTATAGTCCATACTGTCGTCTTAATACCAAACGTGAGTTTAAACGCCTCCCCGAGGCATGATGCATGTGCAGGAATTAAAAGCAGGGCAGGAGTAGTAGCGGAGTCACTCAGCGACGGTAGAGCAGCGCGGGTGGCCCCTCCTCATGGAGCAGCACGACCGGCAGCATCCTGCTTCGACTTGGTACTGAAGGCCCGAAACTTCCCCAGCAGAGCCTCCGCGCGACCCTTCACAGCCTCGGCAGCGGCGGCAGCACCCTCGCCGCTTACTGGCTCCAACAGGCTGTCGAGGTTGGTGCTGGGGTCGCGAAGGTAGATGTGGGTGAAGACCCGTGTTAGCGCAGCAGAAGACAGGACACGCGCCTTGGCCTCGGCCGTGGGGCCAAGGCCAAGGGTGACATCCCACGTCCAATCAACCGCCACGCGGCGCCCAAGGCCGCAGGCTATTAGGGCCCGCAGCGCTTCGCACTTGCCCTTCCGCCTCCCTGCACGGCCAAGTCTGGGCGCGCCTTGGGCCCGGGGGCTACTGTCGGCGTTTTGGGAATGGGGGTCCCTAGACTTGCCTGCCTGCGGCCTGCGGCGTGGCTCAAAGGGGGCCCGGCACGGCCCATCTTCACCAACACAAGACTCAAGACCCTCGCGAGGGGCCAAGCCTTGCGGGGCGGATGACGTGGAGCTTCCTCAGGCACGGCCTCGTCAGGCTGGCTCACGAGGAGGCGGAGAAATCAAGGCGGGGTACCTCATGAGGTGCCTATGACGCAAGCCATGATGACTCAGGGCGCCAGGCGGGTGCCAGCCCACGCAGCGTCCTCCTTTCCTCTTTGGTGCAAAGGGAGCAAGCGCAGCCGCGGAGTACCAAGGCATCAGGCAAAGGTTGCCATTTCGGTGCAACGAGACCAAGACCAGGAGGACTACGAGACGGAGGTCACCGTGGAGCCCAAGACGGCGTCATCACCAGAGCTTTGTGCAGGCGAAGACTACTTTTGTCAGGATAGCTAATACTTGTTGTCCCCGTTCAAATTAGCCCGCCATTGTTGGCTCCCTTCCCGCTCAATATTTGGGAAGAGGACCAGGGCCTCTATAAATAGGACCAGCCGCCCACAGAGCAACGGGGTTGGAAAAAAGGAAGGGGAGGCTCGATAGAGAAGTTGGAAGCATAGAGAGAGAGAGAGAGAAAGGTGGCTGAACTCCTCCCAGTAGTTCATTGCCCCAGCCAAGAGCAGACCCTCGCGAGGCTGTTCTTCCTTGTATTGTTCATCATCATCAGCCCCAAGAGGCAATCCACCCACCACACACTGGAGTAGGGTATTACACCACAACGGTGGCCCGAACCAGTATAAACCTTGTGTCTCTTGCGCAGTTCTTTCAGTAGTTTAGGTCCTTGCGAGACGGAGAGGTAGAAGACATAATCTTCGCGCGCACCCCAGAGTTCGAACCTTAAGGGTCTGCCGGAACCCGAAATCCGACAACAGGGACATCGGCGGACGCGGTTAGCATGGTGACGCGGGCACGGCAGCGTCGGCCATGGTGCGGAGAGCGAGGGAGTGGAGCTGGGGAGAGAGAGGTGTGTCTGCGTGCTCGGGGGAGAGGTGTGTGATCGAACCAGGGCAGCAGCACTGCGAGGGGAGGAAGCAGGGCGGCGGGCAGCTGCGTGGTGCGCGCAGGTGCCGACATCGAGCACCTGCCTGCCTGCCTGGCCAAGCCAAGCAGCTTGCTGGAGCAGTGGCTGGGCTGGGCTGGCAGGTGGGCTTGCCAGGTGGGCGCCACGTAACCCTCTGCTTGCTTTGTTTTTCTTTTTCTATTTTTTCTGTAAGTTTGTGGCTTTATTGAAAATAGTTAGGCACTTACAAAAATCCTAAAAATAATCATAGGCTCTGTTTAGATTATTTCCAACAGCCCACACTTATTTCCAGAATTATTTGAGCATTTAAAATATTTTATAGAATTTAAATGTCCAAATTCAAATACTTATGATTTGATTCCAAAAATCTAGAATGTCCTAGAAAAGAGTGCACCATTTTTGCCAGGGGTTTTAGTCCAATCCAGAAATGAAGAACATTTTGTGAAGGGCATTTTGGGTTCATTGAAACCAATTTTAGTAAACCGTAGTTGATTTAAGGGGGGTGCTGGGGGTTCTGTTATCCCTATTTCATCTTTCTGGGAAAAAAACATCATGCAAACACTGTAATGCTTGAACTTGCTAGGGTGTGACAGGACGACCCAAAGAATGTCATGCAGGTGCGTCTCGGGCCCACCCAGGACGAAAAGCCCATTTTCAATCATGATATTTTTTCATAGAAGTAGGATCCCACCACATCTATGATGATACCGGGTATTGTCACAATTATCATCATAGAAGTGTCATAAGGATGATAGATTAAATTTCGTTGGGCCCGAAATGTCACGGATGTGTCTTTTTTGTAGTGGTGACACAAGAGTGCGACTATGCCAAAGCTAGGCGCAACCCGCCTAAGGTAGGACCTTATGAGCCCCGCACTAGCTCACAAGCATCTAAAAACACCTCCTCAAAGTTCTGCCATGCTAGCCACGCGTACGAACAAAACATGGCTGTACACACCCCAAAGACTCTAGTACAGAGCTCCTACCCACACCTAGTGGAAGACCCATGCTCAGTGCTGGCGGTTATGGTCGCAATTTGTCCATGCCCATGCCCAGAGGAAGCCCCATGCTTCACGCTGGTGGATAAACAACAGAGGGCGCCCAACGGGCAGTGTTAACCCGAGGATGGCCACTCGACACTCCAGCGACACTGCTCGTAGCCTTTCCTTGGGCTTCACGTGAGCGGGAGCTGGACACGATGCATGTGCTCGGGTCAGTCCCAGTAGCCTTGAGAAACCCAAAGATCCGGGCTCAGGCTCGCGGGCCTACTCCCGCGCACGTCATCCCACGAAGGTCCTTGGTGTCCCGTCTCCTCGTGTAACCCCCAGGTGAAGGTTGACAAGAGAAAGGTAGGAAGGGCCCTAGGTTAACCTTGTCGTCGCCCACATTTCCTTCATGCAGGCCACTTGCGCGTCAAGGGGGACCGCTGAGCATCGTGACTCGGGAGCCTCACTAGTCCCGTATCCCCTCGCCCCTTGTCTTTGTCCAAGTATCGCGACCTGACATTCCAATAGTGGCCGAGCTATGTGCAGTTCTGTGCCCTGCCGATGTAGAGCGCAAAGGCAAGCAGAAATGAAAGCAAGCACCGGATGGAAACTATGGAGTTCAAATAGTTATTACAAGCGTCAAGTGCTCACAAATTCAAACAAAGTGTTACGCCTCCACGAGGCACGATCAGTTGTTGTAGTATAGAACTCTAGGAAGAAGGTCCATCGCCGTCGTTGCCACTGCTCGCGTCGGCCTTAGTAGATCCGCCATCGATGTCACAAGTGAACTTCCCGAGCACCATGGCCACATAGCCCTCCACGGTTTCCATCGTGACGCTATGGGACTTGTGAGGGACAGGGACTATCACCATGCCGAAGTCAAAGCTAGGGTCACGGAGATAAATGTGGCTGAAGAGGCGTGCACTGCCACTAAGACGACATCGTGAAATTCCTCCTCCAGGATGACGTCCACCTTTTGAGTGGTGCCTTCGAGCTCCACAAAAAGCATGGAGGAGATCTTTGCATAGCCGTCTTCGGGTTTCGCGAGCGGGGCTTTGAATCCTTCCCTGCAGATGGACTTTAGCCATTGGTGAGCCCTGAGCCCGAGGGAAGAGAAGGAGACATGGTCCACTGCCGCCTGCGTATTGGCGCCGACAAGGATCTTCTTCTCCCTGGCGTCCAGCTGAGCTTTTACCTCAGAGACATGCTTGGCGTAGGGCTCTTGGGCTTCGGCCACCTCCTGCTGTAGCTTGCCTAGGCACTCATGGTCCTGGCTTGTTCGACGCCCACCTTCCTCAGTGATGAGTGATGGTCTGCAAGCTTTGCCTCGTGAGCCTTGAGGTCATCCTCCAGCTGCTAGAGTTGCTGTGTGCACGTGGCCTATTCCTCTTGAAGCACCCTCAGATTGGCCTCCGCGTTGCCACAATGTTTGGCGGCCACCGCTGCTTCAGCAAATGCATAGTCATGAGCCGCTCTTGTGTTGGTGGCTTCTTCCCTGCTCTATGCAGTGGCGGCCTCGGCCTGGCTCCAGGCCTCCTTGGTTGTCGTCTCAACCTGGAGCCGTGCTGCGGCGAGCCCCAGACACTCCCCGATGACGCATCTGTCGGCATATCGGAGGTCCTCCCTGAACCAATGGAGCATGCCGTTAGCATCGACTAGGGCCCCATGCCTGATCAGGGCGCCGCACTTCGTGAGCGCGAGGACCTAATGTGGAGCGGCGTCGATGCGTTGGCTGGGACTGCGGCTGACAAGATCCTGACATGATCTACTTGAGGCGCCGGGGGCTCTGGGTCCTTCCATGCACTTGGCCTCTACAACACGGCTAGGGCGACTGCAGCATTGGCCAGATGAGTCCCGGGGGTCGGCACCGCTTGAGGCTGCACCGCGGCACACCCTGAGTCGAGTCCGCCTGGAGGGGAGTGGGCGTTGCCCCCCGGTCCATGGCCGGAGCTGCTACGACTATTATTGGGGGCGCCATGTAACTAGTCGCCACGTCCCTGTTGGCCGGCCCTCCCGGTGGTGCTAGCGAAGCGCCATGTGGGGATGGAGCTCCCACACGCCCAGGTGCAGTGGTGCCCGTGCACCCGAAAACGACGCCAGATCGGCCTAGCGCACCCCTGCGCCTGCCAAAGCTGCTGCCAGATGGAAGTCTCGGGCTCTCGCGACCCTTGCGACGCGTCCCCGCCCCCGGAGGGCACCGCGGCCGGCGTTCCCTCCCCGGCCGGCTCCTCGGCGGAGCCCCGCCCGGCTTCCCCGCCTCCTGCAACGCCTACCTCCTCGCCGATCCCGTCCGCCCTCGAGGTGTTGCCGCGGATCCGTTGGGCGGACCTCGCCGAGGAAGACGAACCCCCCCTGGCCGACTGCCCTTGCCCCTCCTGTCCCCCGCCCCCCTGTTCATGCGTCGCCGACTAGCGTGGCCGCTGGCTCAGCCTCCCGTTGCGGAGGTTCTGCCTCCGGCTCGCGGCGGCGCGCGCTGGCCTTGTTGAGCTGTGCCCTCAGCAGAACCTTTGTACTTCTTGTTATGTGACTTGGGTGTGTGTGTTCTGAACTAGTCCGTGTATGTGTGCCCTTGGCGGTTTGCTTTATATATAAAGCGGGGCGAAAGCCTTTTTCAGTAAAGCTGCCGCCAAGCATCAAAACCGCCTTTAGGGTGAAACACACATTTGCAAGGGCAGTCGTCTTCTTCTTCTCCATGCCGTCACCTCTGCTCGAAGCGATGAGGGGCTGTATGAACATACGGACTATGAACGCGCAACCAGAAGGTAAGGTGATGATACTTACTCATCTGGCGCAGCACACTTCGTCTTCTACTCCTCCTCAGAGGCTGACGCACCCCCATTTTTCCACAGCGTGGCCGTGGTCTCACCCCAGGAGCCGTCAGAATGACCACCGACAGGACCCTCTATGACACCATTGTCCGTAGTGGTGAGGGGGTCCCCTTCAGAGTCTTCGCAGATGAAACTATGGCCGCCTTGGCGGAGGCCGCCACGATCGTTGGCTGTCCCTCTTGCGGGGCAAGGCCTGTTTGTTGACCGCCCGGCGGGGTGTTGAGAGTCTTCAGGAGGGGGTCTTTTCACGCCTCGCCAGACGCCCGCGCGGTCTGGGGAGTAGAGTTCGGCCTCCTGGACACCCTGGCGGGACCTGGGGAATCAGTGGCAGGGAGCTCGTCAGTATCGTCATCATCCTCGAGACCGAGGAGGAGCTGGCACTGCGATGGTGGGGACGCCTTCCCTAGGTCATCCTCCTCTGCTTCCTCTGAGTCCTTGCCGTCTTCGCTGTCACCGAAGGACATCACCACAGGCAAATCAGGGTGGTCACGTGGCTCAAGCCCCCACTCATTGAAGGTGGGCATGGTCGCAAACAGGTCCTCCATGTTGTCGTGGTTGTACAGTGGGGCGGCGGCCTTGGGAATGTCCCCGGGGATACAGCCAAGCAAGGTGACCAAGGCCACATCTAGCTCCTCGCTTGTTAGGCCGGCGATGTGCAGCCTCATAGCGTCCCCCGCGCCTTCGTACATCCACAAGGGCTTCGAATCCGATTGGAGCGGCGCGAGGCGCTGCGCTAGGAACGCCTTCATGATCATCGCCCCGGTTAGCAGCTTCGCTCGGGGGTCGGTAAGCTTTGTGGATCTCCATTCAGGGGACTCCTTGGGCAGCGCCATCAGAAGGACGGGTTTTGCTCGGGGTCGGTGAGCTTTGTCGAGCTCCAATTAGGGAACTGCTTGGGCAGCGCCACCAGAAGCACCAGGTGTGGGTCTGTGCTGCAAGCATCCAAGAAGACACAGCGCTACCAGAAGCCTTCCACCTTCTTCACAGCCTTCAGGAGCGTGTTTTCGCTGAGCACATCTACAAAGGAGACGCACGCGGAGCGCTGGGTCCGGGCCGTGAACCGCAAGCTGAAGAAGTTGCGGAAGAGCGCCACTAAGGGCCTCACGCCCTTGAATGCCTCGCAGTAGATGGCGAAGATGGACAAGAGGAGAATGGAGTTGGGATGAAGGTGAAGGGCGCGGATTTTGTAGTGCTCGAGGATGACGTAGAAGTACTCGGACAAGGGCGGAACCAACCCGGCAAAGACGTTGTGAAGGAAGAAGGGGTAAAGGGACTTGTCATATTCAGGGCTCCGCAGACCGAAGAAAGGTTCGAACTCTAGGGCACGTGTGAAGAATTCGACCTATCCAGCCTACCAGCCCGTCGCTTCACAGCCTAGCTTGATGAACAAGGGAAAGATGAACATGACAGTTTACCCAGGTCCGGGCCACCTTGCGGTGTAAAACCCTACTCCTGCTTTGTGGTGGATTGGCCTCAAGAGGGGCTAAGGATGAACTAGTACAAGGGATGAACCACCTCGCGAGGTCTGCTCTAGTGAGGGTGGAAAGGATCCCCTCCCTCTCTATGTTGGTGGCTAACCTATACTATAATGGCCTCAGTCCTCTTCCCCCAAAATGTAGGCGAGAAGGGATCCCATAGTGGCCAATTTGAAAGGGGACACGCAATATATCTTATCTCGATGAAAGGTGGTCTTTGCCTACAAAGCTTCTTCCCGTGACACTGCGGTGGGCTCGGCGACGACATCCATCCTGTCATCCTGGCGGTCTTTCTCTTGTTGCACAGGAACGAAAACCTTTAACAGATTCCTCCAGAACCCATGCCTGCGCTTGCCTCCTTAGCACTACAGAGGAAACTGCCTCTTCTATGCCCGTTGGCACCCACCTGGCCTTAGCCATCATGGCTTGCATCATCACAACCTAATGAGGACGGGTACCTACTTAGAAATATCCGCTCCCTCCGGAGGTCTCTGTGTCATCCGCCTTGCAAGGATTGGACCCTTGCGAGGGTCTTGTCTTGACGGTCTAGTATATGGGTCATACAAGGCCGTCGATGAAGCCACGCCATGGGATGCGGGTAGCCAAGTCTGGGTACCCTAGTTCCTAGAACACATGTAACACCCACAATGCGGCTATATCTCCCACGTGTCGGGGCACGACTTAGAGGCATAGCCACATGGTAGGTTTGTCGCAAGAGGGGTAATCTTCACACATCTCATGTACTGAATAAGAAAGGGATAAAGAGTTGGCTTACATTCGCTACTTCACACAAATAACAATCAAAGGTCCGACTACGGAACCAAAATAAGAGAAGACAACCCCAAATGCTAGATCCCCGATCATCCCAACTGGGATCCACTACTGATCAATAGGAAATGAAACAACACAACGATCAAGATCTTCATCTAGCTCCCACTTGAGCTCGGTTGCGTCACCTGCACTAGTACCATCGACACCTGCAACTGTTTGAAAGTATCTGTGAGTCACGAGGACTCAGCAATCTCACACCCGCGAGATCAATACTATTTAAGCTTATGGGTAGGATACGGTAGTGAGGTGGAGCTGCGGCAAGCACTAAGCAAATGTGGTGGCTAACATACGCAAATAAGAGCGAGTAGAGAAGCAACGCAACGGTCGTAATCTAGAAGTGATCAAGAAGTGATCCTGAAACTACTTACGTTCAAACATAACCCAAGAACCGTGTTCACTTCCCATACTCCGCCGAGAAGAGACCATCACGGTTACACACACGGTTGATGCATTTTAATTAAGTTAAGTGTCAAGTTCTCTACAACCGTATATTAACAAATTCCCATCTGCCACATAACCACGGGCGCGGCTCTCGAAAGTTTATACCCTGCAAGGGTGTTCCAACTTAGCCCATCACAAGCTCTCACGGTCAATGAAGGATATTCCTTCTCCCGGGAAGACCCCATCAGTCTCAGAATCCCGGTTACAAGACATTTTAACAATGGTAAAACAAGACTAGCAAAGCCGCCCGATGTGCCGACAATCCCGATAGGAGCTGCACATATCTTGTTCTTAGGGCAACACCGGATGAGACATCCTACGAGTAAAACCAAACCTCAAGTTTCCCCAAGGTGGCCCCGCAGTCTACTCGGTTCGGACTAACACTTAGAGAAGCACTGGCCCAAGGGGGTTAAATAATATGACCCTCGGGTTGGCCGACCCAAGGGAAGGGTAATAGGTTGTTAGGAAAATGTAAAACCAAGGTTGGGCCTTGCTGGAGGAGTTTTATTCAAAGCAAAATATCAAGGGGTTCCCATAACACCCAACTGCATAAGGAACGCAAAATCAAGGAACATAGCACTGGTATGACGGAAACTAGGGCGGCAAGAGTGGAACAAAGCACCAGGCATAAGGCCGAGCCTTCCTCCCTTTACCAAGTTTATAGATGCATTAATTAAAATAAGAGGTATTGTGATATTCCAACATGGAACAAACTTCAGCTTCACCTGCAACTAGCAACGCTATAAGAGGGGCTGAGCAAAAGCATTAACATAGCCAAACAATGGTTTGCTAGGATGGTGGGTTAGAGTCTTGACATGGCAATATGGGAGGCATGATATAACATATTGTAGATAGCGCGACATAGCGATAGGACGAACAACTAGCAAGCAAAGACAGAAGTGATTTCGAGGATATGGTCATCTTGCCTGAGATCCCGCAAGGAAGAAGAATGAGTCCATGAAGAAGACAAACAGACGTAGTCGAACGGATCGTCACAACTCCGGAATGAAACCGAAGCTAACGAGAGAAGAAATCCGGAAAGAAACAAGCAACATAGTAAACAACCATCGCATAACCATGGCATGATGCACAACCAAGTATGATGCATGTCCGGTTTAATGATTCATGGCATGGCAAAGTGCGCAAACATAACTACAAGTTAAGTCGAGCGCTATATGCAACGAGTTGTATATTGATGAAACACCACATTCGATTATTTAGTAGCGGCCAAGGCGAGCGGCGGTAGCAGCCAAGGCGAGGGTGGTGCTTATTCCTAGTTTGAACCTGCAACATTTATCATGCCTTGAGGAGGCGTGAGAACTTCTGCTTAAATTTCTGGAACATTATGTTTTGTGATAACTTGCTGGAACTCTGCGATTTCCTTTCTGTGGTCGATTTCCTTCATGTTTGCCTTATTGTTCAGCATTGGAAGGGCCTGGCCTCGCGCATACCTCAACCACCATGGGGGCGTCCGGATCACTAGGACGAGGCCAAAGGGTGATGGGCTACGTGACTAGTGAGGCCCCTGAGTCACGATGCTCAGAAGTCCCCCTTGACATACGAACAGCCTTCATGAAGGAAACGTGATCAACGTGGGAGTTAATCTTTCCTCGCCAGCTTTTGCCTGGGAGGGACGCGACAAGACCATGTGCGAGAGACCTGCTGAGTTGGTGTGCGCCAGGCCTAGACTGAGCGCAGCCCCCGTGCCCAACCCCCTTGCGCGGGCCTCCCATAGGGAAAAACTACATGGTGGGACCGTACAACGAGGCTACAGGCCATCCTGAGGTTGTTGCAGCCACTAGGGTGCCCTAAGTTGTTTATTCACCAGAGGAGGGCATGGTGCTTCCAGTTTAGCATGGGCATAGCCGCTCCTCGACCGTGTCGTCCGCCAGCGCGGAGCATGGGGCTTCCACTGGTGCGTGGGCATAGTCGCTCCTCGACCGTGTCCTCCGCCCGCGCAGAGCATGGGGCTTCCACTCGTGCGTGGATGGGTGTTCCCTCGTGGGGAGACTCTGAGACATGTACAGCCCCGTTTATATGCGTGGGTAGCACGACAAAACTGGAGGACATGTATATGGGCACTCGTGAGCCAGCGCGGGACTCACGAGGCCATACCTCAAGGCGGGTTGTGCCTAGATTTTTAGCGGGGGGGGGTGCTTCTAAGAGACCCGTGAAATGCGTGAGGTGGCCTGTGCCGAGTGAATCTCCGAAGGACATCGCATGAGAATGTGATGCGGAGCATCCTACGGACATCACCATGTCAAGAGTCCGTTTGGCAAGTGACACGTTCGACATCCACTTCACATACACAAAGGTGAATCATCTCCTTTACATGTGTTCACCTGCCCCCTTCGAGGATGGTATACTACTTGACACTCTGTTCGTGTGCATGCATAGGTATTTTCGGAACGCTACGGACGATGATGAGGAGTGAGAGTGCAAGTGTACAACTACACAATCCGCGAGGGAAGCGTGGAAACAAAGACACAAGAAGAAGAGCTACCAAAGAAGCTCCAGCGAGCGGACGTTCGGACAACACAGGACAACCGGCCCCTCCCAGCGAGCGGACGTATGGCCCCCACCGGACGACTGGCACATCTACACCCAAGCCAAATCAACGGAAGACCGACGACACCGGACGCCCGATGACCAGATGACCGACGACCGGACGACCGCCACCTACCGGACGTCCGGTGCCACATCGACCGAGCCAAAGTAAGCGGAAGTCTGGCGACTACCGGATGTCTAGAAGCCCACGAGCCACTGGATGACTGGTGCCTAGAGGACGTCTGGTACCTATCTGCATACGGAGATTGGTCCCGAGGCCCATGTATCCCTCTCCCACTTACCCCTTCATGGACCTACACTATATATACTCCTCCAGCTCCTCCTAGTTAGGGTTAGCGTATAGCTCATATTAGAGATAGAGCCTCGCTCATCCATATGGATCTACTGCACGAGACAGACCGCGGCCTCTACAGAGAAAATCCACCTTGGATTCAAGACCCCTCATGGGAAGATCCCCTCGTGGATTCAAGACCTCCTCACGGAGAAGAACCGGTTACCTCTTGTATCGTCCTTTGTTGACTTTGGATCGTGTATCTCTCTTTGCGTTTCGAGGATCTAGCACATGTGTGATTGTTCTTGTTGTTTTGACTGATTCTCTCATGTTTCCCCTCACATTCTTCATGTTCTTCGCGGGGTCCGCTCCTTTCGTGAAAGATCGGCCATCTAGGGTTCCACCCTACATCATCTTGGATCAGAGCCAGCTTGTCTCATGATATCATCTTGGTATCATGAGCCACGTTGATCATGATTTTGGAGCCTCCCCTCTTTGTTTTCTAGCTTGATTTGGTTGTGTTCTTCCCCAATTTCGAAAATCCCCACCAAAAATAGCCCCAAATTTTTTTGTGATTTGTTGGTGTGATGAAGTTTTGTTGGATTTGATCCATGGATTTGCTTGGTTTCGTGTGGATCTAGCATTTCCCCAAGTTTCCCCACTTCCCATCTACGAAATCTCCTCAATTTTGACCCCAAAATCATTAATTTCCACCCAAAACCGCGTCCCAAAACTCGCATCTCGCATTGACCCCGATACACCGGACGACCGTCAGTATACCGGACGTCCGGAGCCCCAGGAACCACCGGATGTCCGACCTTACCGGAAGACCGAAACCCCTAACCCAAGCTGAAATTAGCGGATTTCCGACCCGACCGGATGTCCGGGGACCAGACATCCGTCCGTTTCCGGACGCCCGCTACCTGTAAAAACTGACTTCAGCTGATTCTTGTTTCGACCATAACTAATTCATCCGAACTCTGATTTTGACGTTCTTTAGCTCGTTTTGAAGGTCTTGACACCCCCCCTTCCAAAAAATACCACCAACATCTTTTGACTCCATTAAATTTTGTGAACTTTGGCATCTTTGCCTAGGGCTTCCACCACATCATTCGCTACACCACCACCGAGTTCTGCAACCTAACACTTTGTGATCCCCATAACATTAGTGGTTGTTTGAGTAGTGATTAGAGTCTCCTAAGGTGTTTCATCTACTTAGGGAAGATTGCTTATTCATCAACCACCACTATAACTTCCCCATAGACTTGACCATTATACACTTCCGCCACCCCAACTTAACCCAATTTTGCTTGTGTTGTGAGTTGTGTCTCCTAAGGTGTTTCGGCTACTTAGGGACCGTGCTTCCAACTCCAACACCGTGTATAGTCCACTACCTTACCCTCCATTTCTTCATTGCCTACTCACAAAACCCATCATTGCATTTCCACAATACCATTGAGCTTTCGCAACCACCACCGCATTCCCGCTACCACCATTTGACATTTTGAGTTTGCGGTTTTTCTGTTTCATAAGGTGTTTCGGATACTTAGGGATGAGTCTACATCATCTTGCTATTTACATCAAGAACACCGCCACTCATCATCGCCAAGGAAGGTAACCTCCATATCATCTTGGTATCGTGGTATCCCTCCATTGTTAATTCTCTTGCAAGTGCATTGATAACCCCTAGCCCATTTTGCGTCACTTGCCTATCGAGACTAGCCACTTGAGTATTGCCGGCAACGTTACTTGTGCACATTACTGATCTTCACCATACATTGCATACATACCATATCATATTGGTATCATATCATCCCTTATGTCACAAGATTGTTACCGTATATACCCAATTTCTATCCTGGTTTGTGCATTTCACATTGTGGCTAGATACAAAAAAAGAATAAGCTTTTAAGCAAAAAATAAAGAGCAAAGAAGCTTGTAAGCAAGTGCCATAGCATCATACCACATTGCATATAAGCTTGTATTATCTGATCATCTTGGATCATACCACCGGAACATCATACATAACATACTTGGGATAGAAAGCTGATACATTTTGCATCTTATAGGTTGTGCACAAGTGTTGTATCTTCCTATTGCGCAATCGTGCTAGCGTCTCTCTTGAGTTGTGCAACACGAGAATTTTCCATGGATTCCACATTTTGTGCTCATCCTTGGTTGCACGACCCCATTTATCTATCCGTGTGTGCATTTCCGTGTGATATTCATTGCTATTGGTCTACTTGTTTCACTTGCAAAATTGTGAATCTCTTTCAACATTATTGACTCGTGCTAACATTTTGCATTAAATTTTTGTGCCACTATCCTCACCGAGCTCCACCATAAGCCTTATTTGTGTAGGTGTGAGAAATCGACAAGATCGGCACCAATTGTGGTATTTCCTTGTTACATTATTGAGTGATCATTGATCCATCTTCAACATCGGCCAAGGTACATTTGCTTGAATCTTGTGATGGATAGGCAAGGCATTTCATATTCGGTTTACAACAACAATGATGAGTTCGATGCGACGAACAAATCCAAAAACTCCAAGATGCAAGATCAAATGGAGCAGATCAAAGCCCTCACCATGTCCTACAAGCGGTCTTCCACATCTTCGAGAAGATGCTCAAGAGCACATGCCTCCAAGCTAACATCTCTAGCAAGATCACATCGACATCGACACCATCACCAAAAAGAACATGAACGTCAAGAGCTCAACACCAACAACCGCTCAACAACTTCACCATCTCCCTTGGCATCTTCGCCAAGCGACTTCAAGGCATCTTTGCCTATGGATATACATCATCTTCGCCCACAAGAACTTCAAGAGAAGCTCCCCAAGCTCAAGTCCGTGACCTCCACAAGCTACTACGACCTCGACACCGACCATGAGATTCCTTTCTATGGGACTCTAAACCCAAGGAGTATCACGAGTGGGAGCGTTTGATGGACGACTAGCTCAAGCTACATCAAGTTCCTCCCGAATATCAAGTGAAGTGCTCCACAAGGAACTTCCACGACTACGCGTCCACATGGTGGCTTCACGCACCTTCATAGACCTACGACATGAGTTGGCCCAAGACGAAGAGAGCTATGCGGTGAAAGTTCGTGCCTCCAACCTACACGGAACAACTTCTATGCCAATTGGAGAACACCACCCAAGGATCCAAGTCCGTCGACACGTACTTCAAAGAGATGAAGATTGCCTTGCGATGAGCCGGCATGGACGACCCCATTTCGATGAAGTTCCACTTCATGATAGGATTGCACAACAACATCTCCAAGACGATCTTCCTTGAGAACTACAAGTCCCTCGACGATAACTACATTGGTGCTCTCAAGGCGGAACAAGAACTCATGAAGGCCAAGGCTTCACCACCCCAAGCACACTTCATGGTGACCAAGCTCTACGACAACGAGCATGAGGGTAGTATCACCAAGATGTCCAATCCCGACGAGCTCCAAGACGATGCTCCCAAGTTTGACTCCACCGCCATCCCTCTTTGTGGCATTGACGATGCCGAGTCTACCATGACTATTTTTAAAGATGGTGCAGCGACGAGTACGACTACGGAGACCCTCAAGGACCATGCTTTGGAGGCAAGCGACGAGGTGGCGACCAAGGATGATGCTTCCATCTTACGAGGCGAGAGTGATGATGTGCCATCTTCGGCCTTCATCCATGGGGACGACGATGAGATGGTTGAGTATTTCACCTCGACCACGGTGATGTTTCATGACTTATGTGACTTGTGCCACCATATTGCGAGTCAGAGTGACTTCACCACTAGCCCCATATATGAGGAGTTACCCCAATTCCCATGTTAGGAGAGCCACAACCCCCACCACTTGAGTGAGATGAGTGACTACTCCATACATGAGATTGAGTGCACCTACTTTGAAGGAGTGAGTGAACCACCACATAGAGAGAGTGAGGTAGTTGATAGGTCATGTGAGACCATTATGATTTCTAACGACTTAACCTCTACCTCTATTGTGTCTTCTCATTTGGTGCTAGGTCCCATTTATGATGACGCGCTAATCCTTGACGACTTCGTCCTCCCTTTGGACAAGACAATGGCCATGGTGGAATATGATGTAGCCCCCACATGGTTCCATCAAGATGGAGATGACCACCATTTGGTCTTTCCCACCTCACCTACACCATTGGAGTGGAATAAAAACGGTAACATAGGTGACGGTGATGCTCTAGTCCCACTAGTGGACATTCTTGACATTGATTGCTTGCATGATGTTGATCCAGGTATTTCGGTGCTTCATGCTAGGGGGACTTCCTCATGTGATGATTTCTTGCCCATTTATGATGAGTATCATGATTGCAATGTGGAGTCTATTAATTCTGATGCCATGTTACATAGGATTTCTTGTGACAATTCTCTAGGTCACATCATGTTTGACAATCCGCTTGACTTGTCATATGCTATGCATGAGATCAACTATATGTTATATTTGCAATCTCTTCATAGTGACTATGCATATGCCCTTAAAATAAACCCAGTTTGCACATATGGAATAGATGACAAGCCCATGGTTATTGTCATTTGTTTTTCTTGTGATGATATTGATATGCTCCCTTTGCATCATTTATCTCATATGCCATGCCATGACCACCAAGCTTCGGATATGCATTGTTTTGGATGTTGTCCATTTTCTCCGTATGATGTTCCAAATATTGCACATGAGGAGACCCCCATAGTTTCCTCATGCATTTTAGGAGATTTTGATCACTCCCATCCATTGCATGATCCTTATACTTGTATGCTGAATTTGCATCACCATCGTGTTGTACACAATAACTATTTGATGGATGACTTGTTCTTATACCATGCATCAAATTTCTTTGAGCGATGCTTATCTTGTGCTAACTCTCACGTGCACATACACATCATGATGGATGATGTGTACATTAACCACGCACACAATTTCTTTGGTTTGTGTCTCTTTTCTGTAGGTACCCATGAATACTTGTTAACCTCGCAATCCCACGAGTTGAAAAAACAAGCTCTATAGAGAAATGATGACTTGGGATCACATGGATTGTCTTTCCCACTGCTCTCTTCGCGCAAAGACTTCGCACATTTCTTCTACATGGCCCTCCCTTGGCTATGGGTTATTGTCCATTGTATATCATTTTCCCATCTTGCCATGT
This sequence comes from Triticum dicoccoides, assembly GCF_002162155.2. Classification (NCBI taxonomy): domain Eukaryota; kingdom Viridiplantae; phylum Streptophyta; class Magnoliopsida; order Poales; family Poaceae; genus Triticum; species Triticum dicoccoides. The sequence continues at coordinate 322,993,008 of NC_041390.1, forward strand.
TCATTTTGCATGATATGCTCATTCCTATAGCTTTGCCATGCATTTGTGACCCATGCTTTGTATTACACATGATGATTGATTCTCATACTTGTATGTGTATTTGCAAGCTTGGTGGAGATATTGCTAGTTATTGCCATGTTTGCTTTGTGTCTCATTCCTATGATGATACGATGATCTTGCTTCATGTTCATGCTTGCGATATGTCATGTGCATTTTCTATTCCTATTATTTGTTCACATGACATGATTGCCATGATTTACTCTAGTGTGTTGCATCTTTCCTCCACTAGTGTGCATGGCTTGATTACTATGATTGCTTCCCTTTTTACATCACCGTTGATTCATACTTGGTCATTTCATGCGGTTGATGACAACCATCTACATGCTTTGCACGACATGATTTTTATTGCTTCTTGTCATATATCTCCATGTGTTGCCTCTCTCATGTTAGACAATTTGCCATGTATTGAGTGCAACAATGATTCTAATATTGCTCATGAGATTGCCCCCATAGCATTCTCGCCTATATTTGGAGATTTTGATATATTTTTTGTGAAGCATGCTTGTCTTCCTTCTTTTCACCATATACCTCATGCCATGAATATTGCCATTGTTGCATCATATTGTTCATCCACTTGTGCTTCTAATGATTATGTGCAAGAGAAGAGAACCATCATGGATGATGTGTTTATCTACCATGCGCATACGATCTTGGTTTTGTTGTGTGCATGTGTAGGATACTTGTACCTTGTGTCACCTTCCATGTCACGTGGGTTGACAATCCGAGCTCTTGAGAGCGAACCGCCTTCTACCACGGCGATTCTACATCGCACTTGCTTGTACTTCGGTATTGTGAAGGACGCACAAGGACATGCTTGCAAGGTTATATCCTTCTATTTTGAGAACCCCCAAACCATGAGCATGGATATTATGGATCATAATACTTGTGTTGCTTTCCCCATGAGACTTATTATTCATCTTGGACCACTTGATTGCACACTTGTTAGAGATCTTGCTTTGACTTGTCATCTTCACCATTCCATGCATCATGATATATATGCCTTGTGTGTTGCATCCAATTCTTGGATTACTTGCTCCTCCCATATGTTTGGTTGCAAAAATGTCATCACTTCACATATGCCATGTCCCATTGATTGCTACATTCTTACCTTGATTGCCTCACACATGATGAACAATTGCTCTTTCTATTGTGTTGAGTGCCACACGATATTCACTACACCCGATGCACAGTATGCTTGGATTGTCTTGCACTTGACCCATGTGTTTAGACACTTAATTTTATTTGGTGTTGTGAATGATTCCTATGCCTACCATAGGAGTTTCATTGAGAAATTTGTGAATGCTTGCTATGAACTTGAGGTAGATGCTTCTTCTCTTGTCACACATATTTGCATCACTACCTCACATTCGGATGCTTGTCCCCATGATTTCTTTGCTTGTGCTCGATTGATATGCTTACATGCCGTGTCACAATCCTTTGTCACACCATATGCTTTGCACGATCACGACACTTGTTTGGTGAATAACCTCTTGAATGCTTGGTTTTGCACTAACGCTAACCACATTTGTTTTTCCAAGTGTTTGTTGTTGTTACTCCTTTTGAAAGAATCACAAGACGTTGAGACAATGGAGAGTGCCCATTTCGAGCTTCAAGATGACAAGAACTTGGTGAACGTCCACTTCTACATGGCGAAGCCATCTCTTTCCCATGGTGATTTGGTTTTCGATTGGAGGTCGGATCTTTCCCAAGGGAGGGGAGATGATGCGGAGCATCCTACAGACATCACCATGTCAAGAGTCTGTTTGGCAAGTTACACGTTGGACATCCACTTCACATACACAAAGGTGAATCATCTCCTTTACGTGTGTTCACTTGACCCCTTCTAGGATGTATACTACTTGACAATGCACTCGTGTGCATGCATAGGTATTGTTGAAACGCTACGGCGATGAGGAGTGCGAGTGCAAGTGTACAACTACACCATCCGGGAGGGAAGCGTGGAAATGAAGACGCAAGAAGAAGAGCTGCCGAAGAAGATCCAACGAGCGGACGTCCTGACGATACTAGATGACCGGCCCCACCCAGCGAGCGGACATCCGGCCCCTACCAAACGACTGACACATTTACATCGAGCCAAATCAACGGAAGACTGATGGCACCGGACGAACGTTGACCGGATGACCGCCAGCTACCGGACGTCCAGTGCCACCTCAACCGAGCCAAAGTAAGCGTACGTCCGGTGACTACCAGACGTCCGGAAGCCCACGAGCTACTGGATGACCGGTCCCCAGTAGATGTCTAATACCTATCTGCGTACAGAGATCGGTCCCAAGGCCCATGTATCCATCTCCCACTTACCCCTTCGTGGACCTAGACTTTATATACTCCTCCACCTCCTCCTAGTTAGGGTTAGTTTTGTGATTGCTCATATTAGAGATAGAGCCTCGCTCATCCATACAGATCTACTCCATGAGAGAGACCGCGACATCTACGGAGAAGATCCACCTTGGAATCAAGACCCCTCACGGGAAGATCCCCTCGTGGATTCAAGACCTCCTCATGGAGAAGAACTGGTTACCTCTTGTATCGTACATTGTTGACTTTGGATCGTGTATCTCTCTTTGTGTTTCGAGGATCTAGCACATGTGTGATCGTTCTTGTTGGTTTGAGTGATTCTCTCGTGTGTTCCCCGCATGTTTCCCCTCATGTTATTCGTGTTCTTTGCGGGATTCGCTCCTTTCGTGAAAGATCGTCCATCTAGGGTTCCACCCTACATCAGAATGCCAAACAGCAATGACCCCAGGAGGTGACATGAATGGGGCCGGCCTGCGTGTTAACCGGCCTGCGACGAGCATGAGAAGATGATGTTGTGGCTAGAGTGGGTGATGGAGTTGTGGTGCGGACGTCGTGCCACACAGACGGTGGTAGCGATGAGTCCTGCTGCTAAGTTGTAGCGGGGTTAGTCGCGGCGTTAGCCACTGGAGAGCCGGAGCGGCGAGGAGCGCCATTGCCCATGGGTGCTGTCTGGGGCGACATGAGCGGCCCGATGTTCAGCACGGACATGGCGAGTGTCAGCCATAGGAACGATGGAATGGGGGCGGAGCGAACGGTGGAAGAGTGGCTTCAACACACCCCTAACTAGCGCGCCAAATGTCGGATTCAGGGCTCCGTAGACCCAAGAAAGGTTTGAACTCTGGGGTGTTTGCGAAGAACTCGACCTATCCAGCCTACCAGCCCATCGCTCCACAGCCTAGCTCGATGAACAAGGGAGAAGATGAACACGGCAGTTTACCCAGGTTCAGGCCACCTTCCGGTGTAAAACCTTACTCCTGCTTTGTGGTGGATTAACCACAAGAGGGGCTGAAGATGAACTAGTACAAGGGATGAACAACCTGGTGAGGTCTGCTCTAGTGAGGGTGGAAAGGATCCCCTCCCTCTATGGTGGTGGCTAACCTATACTTATAGTTGCCTCGGTCCTCTTCCCCCAAAACATAGGCGGGAAGGGATCCCACAGTGGCCAATTTGAAAGGGGACAAGTAGTACATCTTATCCTAATGAAAGGTGGTCTTTGTGTGCAAAGCTTCATGTCGTGACGCCGCGGTGGGCTCGGTGACGACATCCGTCCTGTCATCCTAGTGGTCTTAGTCTTGTTGCACGAGAGTGGAAACATTTGTGAGCTTTCTCGGGAACCCATGCCTGTGCTTGCCTCCTTAGCACTAGAGAGGAAATTGCCTCTTCTACGCCCACTGGCGCACGCCGGGCCTTGGTTGTCATGGCTTGCGTCATCGCAACCTCATGTGGTCAGGCACCTGCATTGAAATCTCCGCTCCCTCTGGAGGTCTTGGTTTCGTCCGCCTCGTGAGGGTCTTGTCTTGACGGTATAGTATATGGGCCGTACCAGGCCGTCGATGAAGCCGTGCCATTGGCCGCAGGCAGGCATGTCTGGGTACCCTGGTTCCCAGAACGCCGACAGGACTCCGTCAGGCTGCTCCGTGCCACGGAGCTAGGACAGATCTGGGTCATGCCCATTTCTTATGGTCGCTGGCCGTCAGCGGGAACACCAGATTGAGGTCCTCCTCCTTAGCGACAGAGGAGGTTGAGAGCGCCAGCACGTGGGAGGAGGAGCTCATGACCGGGGCTGCAGACTTCGCTTTCCCGGTGGGCGCCATTCGTAAAATTGATAACACTGGCGGGGGAGAAGGAAAGGCGACACTCTGTCTGGATCTGGAGGAGCCTAACACAAGAGAAAGGGGGTCACGGAAGGATGTGCAAGATGCAAGGCAAGGACGAGAAATGATAGCCCCGTGGCGGCGCGCTAGGCTTCATGTTAGCCTAGGCGGTTGCCGATGCGACATGGGGAAGTGGGGCGTCAGTGCCCTGCCGCACGCCACGTGTCGAGCCTAGCCCGCAGGCGGTTGCGGCCCGTGTAGCTTCGTCCTCCCCTCTTCGTCTCTGCTTCCGATCAAGGCCGAGCATCCCGTGGGCCGGGCGCTACTGTCGGGGCTCTAGGACTGGGGTACCCAGGTCTGTCTTCCTACGGCCCAGTGTGTGGCTCCACCAATGGCCCGGCGCAGCCCAGCGTGTAGGCTTCACAAACAAGACCCCCACTAGGGTCATTGCCTCATGAGGAGCACTACATCAAGACCTCCCGATGCTGCCTCCCGAGTGGTGGACATATCTAGGCTCGCACCCTGCCTCACGAGGCACGTGGTGACGTGAGCCATGACGAACAGTGCCAGGAGGGCGCCAGCAGACGCAGGGAATGACAGTTTCCTCTTGCTTCTAGAGGGACAGAACCACCACGCGGGTTCCCGAGGAATCCCCCAAAGGTTTCCATTTCAGTCCAACAAGACCAACACCATAGGCTCGGCAGGACGGAGGTCATCATAGAACCCACCAGTGCGTCACAACCACATGATATGCAGACGAAGATAACCTTTAGTTAGGATAGGGTGTACTCATGTCCCCCTTCAAATTTGGCCGTTGTGGTATCTGAAAGTGCGTTATATCGACTAGAGGGGGATGAATAGGCGATTTTTACAAATTCATCACTGAGGAATTTCATGGTGAGGAAATTCCTAAACAATGAACTACTTAGCAGTGGAATAAGTACTGAGATGCAAGCAAAATAGAGTAGCACCATGGTCATCATGATGAAATGAAAACAAGCATAGAGTACAAGTAGTGTAAACACAGGATAAGAAGGCTGAAGACAAACTGACTGAAGAATTAGGATTGAGCAAATTGAGAAAGTCTTCAGTCAAAGTGTTCAAACAGAAATGATCATGTACTTGTACACAGAAATAAGGAAATGAAAGGGTTGAGGAAATAGAACCAGTAGCTTGGTGAAGACGATGATTTGGTAGACCAGTTCCAACTGTTGTGACAATCGTATGTCTGATTGGAGCGGCTAGGTAGTTAAACCTGAGGACACACAGTTCCGGACATACAGTCCTCACCGTATTCTCCATGAGCTAAGGTCACACAGACATTGCCCAATCACTCATGGTAAGTCTTCAGGTGACTTCCAAACCTTCACAGACTCGGTCACTCGGTGATCCACAATTTCCTCTTGGATGTTCTAGACCATGACGCCTAATCGTCTGGAGGATGCACAGTCCTCAAAGGTAACAAGCGTCGGTTCCACACAGGAACAATCTCTTTATTGATGCTCAATCACTTTGGGTTTCTAGGTGTTTGGGTTTGGGTTTTCCTCACTTGATGATTTTCGCTCGAAATCCTTGGAGGATGGGATGCTCTCAATGACAAGTGTCAGTTTCTTGCGGAGCAGCCAACCAGCTAGTGGTTGTAGGGGGTGGCTATTTATAGCCTAGGGAGCAGCCCGACATGATAAGTCATAAATGCCCTTCAATGATATGACCGTTAGGTGGGTAGATATTTTGGGACAGCTTGCGTGTCGCACAACAACGGTCGGAAATTTGGATATCTAATTCCTCAGGGCTATCATGTTCCTCATGATACGTCTCCAACGTATCTATAATTTTTGATTGCTCCATGCTATATTATCTACTGTTTTGGACATTATTGGGCTTTATTATCCACTTTTATATTATTTTTGGGACTAACCTATTAACCGGAGGCCCAGCCCAGAATTGATGTTTTTTGCCTGTTTTAGGGTTTTGAAGAAAAGTAATATCAAACGGAGTCCAAACGGAATGAAACCTTCGGGAACATGATTTTCTCAACAAACAAGACCAGGGAGACTTGGAACCTACGTCAAGACAAAAAAGAGGAGGCCACGAGGTAGGGGGGCGTGCCTACCCCCCCTAGGTGCGCCCTCCACCCTCGTGGGCCCCCTGTTGCTCCACCGATGTACTCCTTCCTCCTATATATACCTACGTACCCCCAAACGATCAAATATGGAGCCAAAAACCTAATTCCACCACCGCAACTTTCTGTATCCACGAGCTCCCATCTTGGGGCCTATTCCGGAGCTCCATCGGAGGGGGCATCGATCACGGAGGGCTTCTACATCAACACCATAGCCCCTCCGATGAAGTGTGAGTAGTTTACCTCAGACCTACGGGTCCATAGTTATTAACTAGATGGCTTCTTCTCTCTTTTCAGATCTCAATACAATGTTCTCCCCCTCTCTTGTGGGGAACTATACGATGTAATCTTCTTTTTGCGGTGTGTTTGTTGAGATCGATCAATTGTGGGTTTATGATCAAGTCTATCTATGAACAATATTTGAATCTTCTCTGAATTCTTTTATGTATGATTGGTTATCTTTGCAAGTCTCTTTGAATTATCAGTTTGGTTTGGCCTACTAGATTGATCTTTCTTGCAATTGGAGAAGTGCTTAGCTTTGGGATCAATCTTGCGGTGTCCTTTCCCAGTGACAGTAGGGACAACAAGGCACGTATTGTATTGTTGCCATCAAGGATAACAAGATGGGGTTTTCATCATATTGCATGAGTTTATCCCTCCACATCATGTCATCTTGCTTAAGGCGCTACTCTATTTTTAACTTAATACTCTAGATGCATGCTGGATAGCGGTCGATGAGTGGAGTAATAGTAGTAGATGCAGGCAGGAGTCGATCTACTTGTCTCGGACGTGATGCCTATATACATGATCATCCCTAGATATTCTCATAATTATGCTCAATTCTATCGATTTCTCAACAGTAATTTGTTCACCCACCGTAGAATACTTATGCTCTCGAGAGAAGCCACTAGTGAAACCTATGCCCCCTGTGTCTATCTTTATCATATTAATCTCCTACTATTTAGTTATTTCCATTGCTCTTTACTTTTCCTTTATTTTACTTTGCATCTTTATTACAAAAATACCAAAAATATTATCTTATCATATCTATCAGATCTCACTCTCGTAAGTGGTCGTGTAGGGATTGACAACCCCTATTCGCGTTGGTTGCGGGGATTTATTTGTTTTGTGCAGGTACGAGGGACTCGCGCGTATCCTCCTACTCGATTGATACCTTGGTTCTCAAAAACTGAGGGAAATACTTACGCTACTTTGCTGCATCATCCCTTCCTCTTCGGGGAAAACTAACGCACTGCTCAAGAGGTAGCACCTCACTTGTAGGAAATCAACATTGGCGAATTCCTAACTCCTCAGTTAGAATAAATTCCTCAGAGACTAGAAGATTTTCGTTTCTGTCACTAAAGAAATTGACTGAACTGTATGAGATTTCCAATGGCTTCACTCGAAAGGATTGGGTAGGTGTAGGATTTTGAGATGAGCGTCACTTGAAAACTTTTCCTTAATTTTGCCTCGACCCCCCTTTAACAGTACGGTGTTTCCCATGACTCAAGAAAAAGAAAATGAAGCTACGAAAACAAAAGTCTTCACGCTTCATAACCCTCGCATGAATATCAAGTCTTCAGGATCACACCAATTTCTTCACTTTCAAAATTTTCAGAAAGCCAAATTCTTCAGTTGAAGACATTCATTTTTATGGGTCGACTTTCTCTGTAATATGAAACTCCTCATAGACATATAGACTTGTCTACACTCACAAACGCGTTAGTCCCTTAACCTATAAATCTTCAATACACCAAAATCACTAAGGGTCACTAGATGCACTTACCGTCTCCCCCTTTTTGGTGATTGATGACAATATAGGTTAAGTTTTCAATGGGGCTAAACATGTGAAGTGTAGATACTGAAATTGTGGAATTTGATTGCAAGATATAGAAGAACTCCCCCTGAAGATGTGCATATGTGAGGAATTTGCCTTGAAGAGGAAATGCACATTGTAGAATATAATCATGGAGATCCGCCCCTATATCTTGTAATTCATACACGCATTTGACATATGATATGATGAAATTTAAATGCATGATGAAATATGGTGACTGATGTAATTCAGCATGTGGGCATTAACATATAGGAGGAAATAGCATGCGGAAAAACATAGCAAGAGTATCAGACCACCATCGGACTTACGTTTACAACTCGATCCAACAAATACTTCAGAAGACCGAGAGTTGTAACTTAGCAAAAAAATGCCTATATATAGACCCGCTTGAAGACTGACTCAATTTTCTCCCCCTTTGTCATCGAATGACCAAATGGGACGAAAAATTAGGTCTAACGCCCCTATAGAATATCATCATGATGTCAATGCAGGAGCGCCAATGTTATTGGGGTCATCCATTGATGTAGGCCCTGCCGCAGTGTCGTCCAAATCATCATGCTCACCAGTCTCGTGCGATGAAGAATATGAGCTGGCCACCAAGTGAGGAACTTTTACCTATCTTGAATTTCTTCAAAGGTGGCTGATACCAGTCAAAGTCCTGCTTGAAGCCCATCTGCTTGAGATCTTCATCACCATAGAGGTGAGACAGTACAACCCAAGTGCGATGAAACACTTCATGCAGATAGTAATGTTTCTTCTTCACAGTGTTTTGAGTGATTGCCATATTCTGAAGAATTGAACCAAACTGTCATTTGACCAACTTGTGATTGCGATCAACATTCTAATGAAGACTTAGGATAAGCTCATGATCATTTATCATCATTGGAGCAAATGCTTGAGGAAAATGCTTTGAAGAATTTGCGGCAGTGTCATGGGTGGCAGAGTCATCATTGGTGGAGTAGGATGCAGCTTTGCGAAACTGTCCATCCAATAGACGAGTGCCTTTATCAATTACAGCAACCTTGCCCTTCTCATCAGCTGAGGAAATAGTCTGTTTGAGGAGTTCGATTGGGGACAAATAGCTGAGATGGCGTTGACAATCAGCCCTGTAGTGAATTGAATACCTTGATCTGATGAATCTCATGATCCAAGAAGCGTAAGGCTTCAATTCAAACGGGGACAGAGCGACATTGGCCAAAGTCCGCATAAAGAAATCGTGGTAGTTGATAGGAATACCATGTATGATGTTGAAAAGCAGATTCTTCATGATGCCAACAACTTCTTCATCATCATAGTTGTGGCCATTGATTGGACTGAGGGTTTTGGTCAATATTCTGTATATGGTCCTTGGCACATAGACCAGTTCCTTGACGAGGAATTTGGTTTTGGGAGCTTGGCCTGGCTTCAAAGGCTTCATCAGCACTTGCATCAGATGATTTTCAAGTTTAGGTTCATCATAGATGCAACTTGCACCTTCAGTGGGAGGACTGACTTGGACGGCATGAAGCAATTCAGAGTCCGGTGCTTTGTAGTGAGTATTTTCAGTCATCCAGTCCAGCACCCATGAGTTCACATCTTCGACGTTGCCAGTAATATGCAACGTGGCATATAATTGAAGAATGAGTTCTTCATTCCAGTCGAAGGTGTCGGTGCAGAGGTTGAGCAGTCCAGCATCATGAAGAACACTGAGGACTAGGGTGAAGCAGGGCAGCGACTCCATGTCCACATGAGGAATTTGCTCATGGTCAAAGATCTTGTATTTATCGAACAACAGTGAGGAATAGAAGTTCATTTGACTTGCGGTCCAGAAGCGCTTGCATCTAAGTCTTGCTAAGTCATATGGATTGTAGTCCCTGAAGAAAATCTGCTCAGCAAAGAAGTCTTCAGCCTTGAACATCTGCTTCTTGGAGTGAGGATTCCGAGGCTTGGGTGAAGATTAATTGTTGAAGTCATCACAACCTCTTGGATCACAGTCTCTGGAGCCATAGGCTGAGGAATTTCTGTGCCAATTTCTTCCCCAGCCTTGGCCTCCATCTCAACAGCAACATTTTCATCAGCGCTAGTGGTTGGAACTTCTTCAGGAATAGTGAGGAGAGATGCCTGATGTTCTTCAAAGCCCGTGTGAATTTCTTCATTCTGAATAGGGGACTGAGGAATCTGTTGCAGAGGGGTGAACAGTGGTGAATTGGGGTGATGACCTTCCTAGTAGTCATCATTCAAAATTGGAGTGGTACACCCAATGCCCATGTCTTCATCTTCCTCATCTATTTCTTCAATGTCGGCCTCTTCAGCTGTGAATTGAGGCATGGGCAATGAAACCGGTGGAGTTGAAGGGATGTTATCCATTTCAATTTCTTCATCCAACTGCTATGTCGAAGCAGCAGAAGGATCTTCTTCTGACCTTGTCTCCCAGCCAATCTGCATGGTATACGTCAAATTCATCACTGAGTGCTTTGATCTCAGCTTGCATGGTCACAAGTTCATCAGTTGTCATTTTGACAATGTTCTTCTTCAGAAGATGCTCCTTCTTGTATTGAGCCTTCTTTAGCTTCATGGCCTTTTCAAACTTCCATTTTTCTTCGCCTATGAAGGCGATCAACATGTGATTCTGGCCAGGTGTGAGATTGGAATCAGGCATAGGAGTGTTGGGGTCCTTGTGCCAGAAATCAATGAAATCCAGGATCAACTTGGGATCCAACAGAAGAGGCACATTGGTGCATTTGGCTCTAGCGACCCATTTTTGTCTGTCCCTAATGATTTCTTCTAATTCCTCATCATCAGCTTCGTCTTCACTAGACGGTACATGGAAGGCAACCTGCTTCTTGTGAGGACTTGGCCTTGTGCCTCGTCCAACAGTGTCCTTTGTCTTCAGCAAAGTTGGGCCTGTTGAGGACTGCAGAGGAGCTCAAGCAATTGAGATGCCAGTTGTCCTTTGGCACGAAGCGAGGTGCGCAGGTGCTGAGGACTTTGAAGTAGCTACTGAAGATTTTGTAGCTGTGGGGACTAGAGCTTCTTGACGAATATGCTGTGAGGGCTTTGACGTGCTTGGCCATGATGGCATTGCAGCCAAGGAACTAGGCTTGTGTGCATGCTTCTTGGGCATAGCCTTCTTAGGCTTGTTTGCAGAGGCCTCAGCAGCGACAGCAACAAAGTCTTCATTGAATTTCTTCACTACTTCCGTGGCCATTTTGGCCAACTTGGCTTGCCGCTTGGCCCATTCATCCGAATAGTCCTCACCGCGCTTGAGGCTAGTGGGATCAGCAATTTGTCCAGGCGCCAAAGGAGGTCCTGGGCAAGGAGGGCGTAAGGCGAATTTCTTCAGCTCCTTAGGAGTGACATATCTGTACTCCCTCCATTCCCGTGCCCATCTCCGCTCTATCCTCTGAATGCGCACTTTGCACTCATTCTTCATTTCTTTAGCTGGAGTGCAGTACCCTGCCTAGATGTCATCATGGATCTCAAATGATGTGTTTACTTCAAGTCTCTTTCCTCCCTTCTTAGGTCTCTTGCCATCAGCCATTTTCTTTAGCTGAGGAATTTGAACAACAGAGTTCTCTGAAGAGGTATGCAATTTCTCTTCGAGGAACAGACATGAGTACCTGTGAATAGAGTATAGGTGCGAAGAATTTGGAGAGGTCACATGCGTTCTCAAAAGTTTTTTGAAAAGAACAAGTTTGAGGAATATGACCAAATGTGTCTTGAGGAATTTTGCTAAGGGGTCTTTGACTTAGGTTCCCGAGTTGTATAGATTGAAAATCAACACAATTAAGGAATCTTGAAGAAAAACATTGTTTGGGAAATAGATCAAGAACAGATGGATGTGAGGTGTTCAAATAGTGGGGAAGTTGAAGAATAAACACCTTTTGAAGATTTTGTGAAAATCATCCGAATCAACAAGGGCAGTAAAAATAGATTTTATTTACCCTTGACGAAGAACACTACGAACTGGGAAGTGTAGATGGGAAGTTCGTCCGTTCAGATCTTCCACGCCCTAACTCGGTAGAAGAACACAACTATGATAGTGACAGAGTGAAGATTTCCGCGGCCGGTGCAAGTACGACGGCGACGAGATCGAGGTAGTGAAGCTCTTCCTCACCGGCGACGATGGAAGTAGCAGCGGCGCTAGGTCTGAGAGCTCGAGCGAGTGGAGTGAGGTCGAGCCAGGTAAATGCAGTCCGAGGAGGGTGAGGGGTATATATAGCCGAGGTGAAAAACAGCTCGCCCAAGGAAATTGGACTAACGTGCTTGTCGGTGTCAAAACCGGCGGATCTCGGGTAGGGGGTCCCGAACTGTGCGTCTAGGCCGGATGGTAACAGGAGGCAAGTGACACAAAGTTTTACCCAGGTTCGGGCCCTCTCGATGGAGGTAAAACCCTACGTCCTGCTTGATTAATATTGATGATATGGGTAGTACAAGAGTAGATCTACCACGAGATCAGAGAGGCTAAACCCTAGAAGCTAGCCTATGGTATGATTGTTGATGTGTATGTTGTCCTATAGACTAAAACCCTCCGGTTTATATAGACACCGGATAGGGTTAGGGTTACATAGAGTCAGTTACAATGGTAGGAGATCTTCATATCCGTATCGCCAAGCTTGCCTTCCACGCAAAGGAAAGTCCCTTCTGGACGCAGGACGGAGTCTTCAATCTTGTATCTTCATAGTCCAGGAGTCCAGCTGAAGGTATAGTTCGGCTATCCGAACACCCCATAATCCAGGACTCCCTTAGTAGCCCCTAAACCAGGCTTCAATGACGACGAGTCCGGCGCGCAGATTGTCTTCGGCATTGCTAGGCGGGTTCCTCCTCCAAGTACTTCATAGAAGATTTTGAGCACAAAGATAGTGTCCGACTCTGCAAAATAAATTTCCACATATTGCCATAGAGAGAATAATATTTACACAAATCTAATCTGCTGACGTACTCCGTAGTGTGACATCACACCACGGCCAAGCTTTTATTCGAACCGTTTTACTGTCCTATCTTAGCGCGTTATGCGAGGCGGTTTCCTTGGCACGTCTTGTTAAAGCAGACATCGTGTCCGCTTATTCTAGGATTCTCATCAATACGGGCATGGATAACCCAACCGCACCTTTGATTACGGCGCTTGGAGATAAGCGAGTTTTACCAGGCTGGTGGGGACATGTAGTCGCGTCCACCCATATAAGGGGATAAGGATCCACCTTTTCACCCATGCCTTCTTCCTCCTTTGCCTATCCGTTCTTGCGCACTCGAGCTCCAGCGCCCAAGTCCGCACTACCACCTCAACCTTCTCCAGTCATGTCCGGAGCGGGAGGCAAGTGGATGGTCTCCTCCGTCACGGCGGGACACATCAAAAAGCTGAGGAAGGCCGGATATCTGGCTCGCGACATCGCGCACCGGCTTCCCGAAAAGGGGCAGCTCATCCCCACTCCTAGGCCCCATGAGAGGGTGGTATTCCTCCCCCATTTCCTCTGCGGACTAGGCTTCCCTCTGTATCCATTTGTCCGGGGGCTCATGTTCTACTACTGCCTGGATTTCCACGATCTGGCCCCGAACTTCGTCCTCAACATCTCGGCGTTTATCATCGTGTGCGAGGCTTTCCTCCGCATCCGCCCCCATTTCGGCCTATGGCTTAAGACTTTCAACGTCAAGCCGAAGGTGGTGCGCGGCCGCCAGGCGAAGTGTGGCAGTGCCATGGTTGGCAAGATGGCCAACATCCTGTGGCTCGAGGGCTCCTTTGTGGAAACCTGAAGGGGTGGCAATCATGGTGGTTTTACGTCACCGAGCCGCGCGACGGTGAATGGGTCGCACCCCCTGAGTTTTGATCCGGGCCCCCTACGCGGCTCTCCTCCTGGAAGGAGACATGCCTGTCTTGGGGTAAAAAAGGAGAGCTGACCGGACTCCAAACATGCATCCAAACCCTGGTGGACAAGAAGCTCAAGCTTGTCAACGTAGTCTAGGTTATGCTCATCCGCCTGATCCTCCCGTGCCAACGACGGCCTTCAATCTATGGGAGTTCGGCCCGGCGCAACATCAAACTGTAAACAGGCTCTTCGACACGACGTATGAAGATGCCTGGAGGATGCTTTTCAAGGGCGCCGAGGCTCCCGCATCCGCTACCGAGGATCGTGGATTTAGCGCGCAGTGTCACGCGCTAGCGGTAAGCTGTTTTTTTCCTTTTACAGGGTATCAGTTTTCCATAGTTTGACTCTATGCGGGATCTAAGCTCCCTTTCCTCTGACAGGATTGGCATGTGACGTCCGGACAGATCAACTGTCCGGCCCCTTTGCCCGAAGGCCCAGCGGACGCTCGCTTGGCGAGGCTGCTGGTTCCGGCGCCCTATGTGGTGCCGGAGAAGAAGGCCACGAAAAGGGCCACGGGGACTCGAAAGAGCGCCCGACGCCAGGAGGTGTTGGATTCATCATCTGACGGTCCTGAAGCGCCTTCCTCTCATGAAGACGAGGAGGAAGAAGAAGAGACCTCTCCCCCTCCAGCGGGAGGAGAGAAGAAAAGGAAGGCCGCCTTCTCTAAGGAGGCCGGAGGGTTCAAGAAGGGGAAAACCCTTCCTCCGGACTACTCCGCCGACGCCGACGACGGCGGAGATGAGTGGCAGCCCAGGGCTAAGCCCCTGGCAAAATAGTAAGTATCCGGATACCGGAGTAGTTCATAGTATTCGTATATTGCATAGCTTTCCCTTATGTCGAATATGCTTATGCAGCCCACCCAAAGACCGGCTCGACGCGTCGTCGAGCGGCTCACTGGACTCGTTGGATGTGAACTTGCTTCCGACGGCTTCCTCCCCCGGCACTACGGAAGACACCGAGGTGTTGTTGCAACAGGTTCCAAGTAGGGAGGAGGTGGTCCCGGAGGCGCCGCAAGGCGACCTCCCGGACTCCAGGACTAAAGGGGATGAAACCCCCTAGGGCTCCAAGTCTGGCTCTAGGACGGACACTGCTCCGGAACCTTCAAAGGTTCCGGAGTCCAGCGGGGGACCTCCTTCCAAGAGGAGCAAGTCCACTGTGCCAGCGGCCTTCGTCCAACCGGAGGCGCCGGACGATATGCTGGAGGCGCTCCAAGGTGCCTCCATCGACGAACAGCACCGCGCTATTATGAGTGCGGTGGTCCAGAAGGTTCAGTCCGCAAAAAACGGACTGACTGATGCTTGTACTAGCCATTTGACAGGCTTCGAGGTAAGTAAAGGAAGTGTAAATAATAGTACCGCATAGACAGTAGCCCCTGATGCTCTGTTTGGCGTTCGGGAAGGAAAACCCGAATAGAGGATCAAATAGAATTCGCAGGAGTCTAACAAAAATGAGTCAATATGCGTGTGCAGGCTACCCTGCTTGCGTCCGCCGCACTGACTGCGGAAGTGGACATGCTAAAGCAGGACCTCGAAAGGTCCGAGCAAGAGCTCGAGCGTGCCAAGAAGCAGCTCGACGACAATGAAGGTAAGAAATACCTTGTTAAAAATATATATATATAAAAGGTGCAATTGAAAAAATGACAGGATTATCGTGGCTATTGTAGGGGCCACGTCTGAGGTGGCGACCCTTAAGCAAGCGCTGGACGAGGCCGAGAAGAATTCGTCCTCGGAGCGCACCGAGCGGGAGAAGTATGAGGCCGAGGTTGGCAAGGTGCGGCAAGAGCTCCAGGCTCTCATGGAAAAACATGAGAGTTTGGAGTGTGACTCGAAGACGCAAGCGTCCGAGCTTGCGGTGGCTATTGAAAATGCCAAATCTGCCAAGGCCGAATCCCAGAAGACCCTCCAGGAGTTGGATGAGGTGAGGAAGATAGTGGCGGGTAAGGCATTCTTTATGCAAAGTAAACACATAAGCGTGAGTTACTTGATACTTACCCAAATCCGGAGCTCTCCAGGGGCATTTGCAGATCTTCCCTGGAGTGTATCCGATGCCGCCGCATTCTATCGAGCTGAGGAGGGCAGCTCGATGGAGAAGGTGTTCTGGTCTCATTATGCTGAGGCCGGACACCCCGTGCCCCTGAGCGACCAGCTGAAGCAACTGGTCGAGCTCCACAAGGAGGCCGAACAGGCAATGAAGGTCCTCCTAGTTCGGCTGTGGCCTAGAGAGGCTCTGCCTGGGAGCTATTTCGGGCTGGTGCGGCGACTGGTGGAGGCCTATCCAAGGCTCGAAGTCGTCAAGCGCTCCGTCTGTATTGAAGGTGCCCGTAGGGCCTTTGCCCGTGCTAAGCTGCACTGGGGCAGGCTGGATGCAGAGAAGCTTGTGAAGGACGGGCCACCAGTGGGGAAAGAGCATCGCAAGCCCGAAAATTACTGTAAGGATGTTCTGAAGGGTGCCCGCCTTGTGGCGGATGAATGTACTAGGGATGTAATTTTTGAGTAAAACTCGCTCGTGTTTTTCCTATGCGCTGAAAACTTGTTCATTTGCGCTGAGCAATGCTGCTTGAATTTAAAATATTACCTTCTGTGCGGCTGTTTATCAATACTGAGAGATGGCGAGTCATCGGCTTCTGCCCCCTTGCCTCTAGTGCTGGGGTGTTCGGGGATAAACCTGGGTGCTCTTTTTCCTATATTTGGGTCCTTCGAGGGAGGCGCTCAGCCCAACGAACGAGGCAATCGGACTATAATGCGTGAACACTCTCACTTAGCCATAGAATTCTATAATTTTAAATTTCGGTGAAGCCCCTAGTATTCGGAAGACCGAGTTCGGGGCGCTATCCACGCCTTGGACGGACAGAGCCGACTCCTCGCCCTAAGCGGCATAAGTCTTTAGGGACTCGAAAAAACCTCTTGAACAGCGACCAGCTCTCGCTTCATCATGACAGTCAGTTTTAGCTTTCTCCACTGAGGTGCTCGGCCCAGCTCAACTGGGGCACAATCGCAGTGGTTCTCCTAGTGCTACCTTAGCCGATATGGCGGAACGTAAGGCACCAAAACATAGGAGCCGGGTAAACCCAACTATTGACCCAAGACATGATTCGGAGCCGATGCATATAGTGCTATAAGTTCGGGGTGCCGCACTTGTGAAAGTGTTCGGGCTTCTCACACCGTATTGAGGGGTGCTAAAAGCCCCTGGCGTATTTTGGCCGTACCAAGTTGTACGGGTGCAACATGTCGTTAAGGAACATTTATTTATAAAAAGATAATGCAAAAAATAGACAGAAGCTATGCATTGTTTATTAAAAATAGCTGCGATCAAAGCAGAACAATACAAGTAATGCGATAAACGAAAAGTTGGACTATTTAATATGTCTGCTCCAGGGGCAAGCTGCAGAATAGTATGCGAAGAGGGTATACTGCTCGTGGTAGAGACCACCTGGGATTTCCGTAATGCGGCATGGCTTGTCTGCTTCCCTGGTTCTTGCATCGTTTGTGCGGCAATTGAACTGCCGAACAGGCCTTCCGAAGAGTAGAGTCCTAGTAGTAAGAGAAAAGTAAAAAATCGGCAGCCCCTGGTGCGGTTTAAGCCGTGTATTGGGAGTGCCGTGATGGTGCCCCTCCCCCTATGCCCATGGTATTTCTAGAGCGTAATTACGTACGCAAAGTACTGGCGGCGCCTTTTTGCTAGGGTTGGGGTTGGGAACACATTGCTACGCCTGCTCGGAACGTGCCAGACGGTCTTGTTGTAGGTTACTCCAGGCACGCTTGATGGTGTCCGGACGTTTAATGGCCGGACTGGAGAACTGCCTGGAGAGGCTGCTTTGTACTTCCGCTGCAAGGGCCTCCGTGTGCTCCTCCGTTCGGAGGGAGTGTTCGGTGTTTCCATTGACCGTAATTACTCCACGAGGGCTTGGCATCTTGGGCTTAAGGTATGCGTAGTGCGGTACCGCATTGAATTTGGCGAATGCGGTTCATCTGAGCAGTGCATGATAGCCACTGCGGAATGGGACTATGTCGAAGATCAATTCCTCACTTCGGAAATTATCCGGGGATCCGAAGACCATTTCAAGTGTGACTGAGCCTGTACAGTTGGCCTCTACACCTGGTATTACACCTTTAAAGGTCGTTTTGGTGGGCTTAATCCTCGAGGGATCGTTGCCCATTTTTCGCACTGTATCCTGGTAAAGCAGGTTCAGGCTGCTGCCGCCGTCCATGAGGACTCTAGTGAGATGAAATCCTTCAATAATTGAGTCTAGAACCAATGCGGCAAATCCGCCATGACGGATGCTAGTGGGATGGTCTCTTCGATCAAAGGTGATCGGGCAGGAGGACCATGGGTTGATCTTTGGGGCGACCGGCTCTACCGCGTATACGTCCCTTAACGCACGTTTCCGCTCCCTTTTGGGGATGTGGGTGGCATATATCATGTTCACCGTCCGCACTTGTGGGGGAAAACCCTTCTGTCCATTGTTGTTCGGCGGCCGGGGCTCCTCGTCGTCATCGCTATGCAGCCCCTTGTCTTCATTGTCGGTGCTTAACTTGCCTGCCTGCTTGAACACCCAACAATCCCTATTGGTGTGATTGGCCGGCTTTTCGAGGGTGCCATGTATTTGGCACAAGCGGTCAAGTATTCGGTCCAAGCTGGACGGGCCCCTAGGATTCCTTTTGAATGGCTTCTTCCACTGACCAGATTTAGAGCCTCTGAATCCAGCATTAACTACCGTATCCTCAGCATTGTCGCCGTTAATGTGGCGCTTCTGCTTGTTGCGACGCGACCTACCACTAATGTACATGGTGTCCGAACTACCAGGGTTCTTGGTCATTTTGTTGCTACGAGCGAGCCAGCTGTCTTCTCCCGTGCAAAAGCGGGTCATGAGTGTCGTGAGTGCTGCCATAGATTTCGGCTTTTCCTGTCCGAGGTGCCGGGCCAGCCACTCGTCACGGATATTGTGCTTGAAGGCTGCTAGGGCCTCAGCGTCCGGACAGTCGACTATTTGATTTTTCTTTGTTAGGAACCGTGTCCAGAATTGTCTGGCCGATTCCTCTAGCTGCTGGATTACGTGACTTAGGTCATCGGTGTCTGGGGGTCGCACATAAGTGCCCTGGAAATTGTCGAGGAATGCGGCTTCCAGGTCCTCCCAACAACTGATTGACCCTGTCGGCAAGCTATTGAGCCAATGCCGAGCTGGTCCTTTAAGCTTGAGTGGTAGGTATTTGATGGCGTGAAAATCATCGCCGCGGGCCATGTGGATATGAAGGAGATAATCTTCGATCCATACCGCAGGGTCTGTTGTGCCATCATATGATTCAATGTTTACGGGTTTGAAACCCTCGGGGATTTTATGATCCATTATTTCGTCTGTAAAGCACAGTGGGTGTGCGGCGCCTCTGTACTAGGCGATATCATGATGTAGCTCCAATGAGCTTTGTCTACTGTGTTCGGCCCTGCCGAATGTGTGGCCGACGTGACGTTTACCGTCTCGAGCCGTGGGGTGCCTACGCGATCCGTAGATCAATCGTGTTTGCCTTGCCTTGTCCTCCAACATGTCTTGTAAGTCCGGCGCATATTCCTATGCCTTGGTACGGGGTGCGGCTTGAGTGGAGGGCCGGGAGGCGTCTCTGTCACGGCCACGAGGTGGCTGTTCGGCCGCATCAAGTGCTTCCTCCTCTAATCGTGGTAGCAACCCGCGCTTTGGGTAACTCTTGGAGGGGCGTTCTAGTTTATGCTCTTCGGCCGCAAGGACTTCAGTCCATCTGTCAACCAGCAAATCTTGATCAGCTCTAAGCTGTTGCTGTTTTTTCTTGAGACTTCTTGCTGTGGCGATAAGCCTGCGTTGGAAACGCTTTTGCTCAACGGGATCCTCTGGTACGACGAATTCGTCACCGTCGAGGCTTGCCTCGTCTTCGGAGGGAGGCATATAATTATCGTCCTCAACCTCTCTGTCTGCCGCTCTCTTATGAGGGCTGGTTTCTCCATCCTCCTATGCTAAACCTTGCTGGAGGGGGTTTTCTTCGGCACTCTCCAGAGTACTATTATCTCCCGTGCTGGAATCACTATTTTTGTGTTGGCGGGATTTTGAGCAGCGCCGCTGACGCCGGCGCTTTTGCTGTTTCTTGGAGGGGTCATCCTCCGCTGTTCCATCGCCATCTCCCTCTTTTGGGGTGTCCACCATGTATATGTCATATGACGAGGTAGCTTTCCAGGGCCTAGTAGGCGCTGGTTCTTCATCTTCTCCTTCATCGGCGTCCATACCGTCGATGTCTTCGGAGTAGTAGTCGAGCATGTCGGTTAAGTCATCGACAGTGGCTACAAAGTGGGTGGTGGGTGGGTTTTGAATTTCTTCATCGTCCGTACCCCAACCTTGCTGACTGTACTTCGTCCAGGGCTCTCCTGATAAAGAGAGAGACTTCAGTGACTTCAGGATATTGCCAAAAGGCGAGTGCTGAAAAACGTCCGCGGCCGTGAACTCCATGATCGGCGCCCAATCGGATTCGATCGGCAGGGGCGCGGAGGGTTCAGAGTCCGGCGAAGAATCCAGCCCCATGGAGTCACGAGTCTTGCAGAGTATGGGGCTGGTGTTCGGCTCAACCGCCGTTGGGATCACAACCCCCGAGGTGGCGTCCAACTGCCCATCCTCGATCGGTGCGGTTGGTTCTGAACTAAGGGTCGGAGCCGATGCAGGTGCGGCCTCCAGGGCACTGTTCAGCGGGAGGGATAGATCATGCTCGTCGTGATAGTGCGGCGCGCTCGGCAGTGGTTCAAATCCATTGAAGATCAAGTCCCCGCGGATGTCAGTCGTGTAGTTTAAACTTCCGAATCTGACCTGACGGCCAGGGGCGTAGCTTTCGATCTGCTCTAGATGGCCAAGTGAGTTGGCCCACAGTGCGAAGCCGCCAAAGATGAAGATCTGTCTAGGGAGGAAGGTCTCACCCTGGACTGCATCGCCATTGATGATCGTAGGAGCCATCGGGCCTAACGGCGACAGCACAGAGGAACTCTCAATGAAAGCACCAATGTCGGTGTTAAAACCGGCGGATCTCGGGTAGGGGGTCCCGAACTGTGCGTCTAGGCTGGATGGTAACAGGAGGCAAGGGACACGAAGTTTTACCCAGGTTCGGGCCCTCTCGATGGAGGTAAAACCCTACGTCTTGCTTGATTAATATTGATGATATGGGTAGTACAAGAGTAGATGTACCACGAGATCAGAGAGGCTAAACCCTAGAAGCTAGCCTATGGTATGAATTGTTGATGTGTATGTTGTCCTACGGACTAAAACCCTCCGGTTTATATAGACACCGGATAGGGTTAGGGTTACATAGATTCGATTACAATGGTAGGAGATCTTCATATCCGTATCGCCAAGCTTGCCTTCCATGCCAAGGAAAGTCCCTTCCGGACGCGGGACGGAGTCTTCAATCTTGTATCTTCATAGTCCAGGAGTCCGGCTGAAGGTATAGTTCGGCTATCCGAACACCCCCTAATCCAGGACTCCCTCAGTGCCCCTAACCCTTCTCATCCTAGTGACATGTGTTACCAACGTACAGTGTGGTGGAGATCATGTGAGATCGTGGGTGAATAGAATAATCATATCGTGGGATGTGGAATGGTTTGAGCGGCAAAAGCCGAAAATTGAAATATGAAAATTTTAATGTTACGTTCGCAAATTCTTCAGCTGATAAGGACACAATGAAGATTTTGAACGGGTTTCAAATAGAACACACATGAAGAATTTGTGAATAGACTAGGTTTAGTATAGCATAGAGGGGAAGGGTCCGATCACATTCACTTAGCAGAAAAGTCAACTTAAAGAATTAGCAATAAGTGAATGTTGTAGAGGACTGAAACTCATATATATATATATAGCCAGTGAAGAACAAAGTCGGAAAGAGTGAAGACTATGAAAAGTCGAAGAATTTGAACAACTGAGGAATTTCAAAACTGAAGAAAAAACTCAAATTGAAGAATTTCAACTTTTTTTTGGTGGCGTGACCCACCGTATAAGAATTATGATTTCAGACGCCACGTACAATTGTCGTAGGGCTCTGAGAATCTAATTATTTGTTAATTTCTTCACAATTATAGGGTTAGTCTTCATTGATTGAAGAAAAACGTTACTTCGTGTGTTCCACATCTAAGTCATCAATTTGCATAAGTGTTAGGATGTGTGTCCTTTTCATAGGATATTCGAAGATTCTAAGATATTTAGCTCAAACCGCAACTTGCTAAATCTCTTCTCATCCAAGGGCTTTGTGAAGATATCAGCTAGCTGTTCTTCAGTATTAACATGCTCGATAGATATGTCGCCCTTCAACACATGATCTCAAAGAAAATGATGATGAATCTGGATGTGCTTTGTCTTCGAGTGCTGAACTGGGTTATCAGAAATCTTGTTGGCACTCTCATTGTCACAGTAGAATGGCACATTCTTCACATTGATGCCGTAGTCCTTGAGGGTTTGCTTCATCCATAGCAAATGAGCACATCACGAACCAGCAACAATGTACTTCGCTTCAGCAGTAGAGAGTGATACGCATTTCTGCTTCTTTGAGAACCAACATACTAAGGATCATCCGAGGAAATGGCATGTGCCTGATGTTGACTTGCGGTCCACACGATCACCAGCATAGTCAGAGGCAGAATATCCAATGAGATCAAAAGTCGAGCCCTTGGGATACCATAATCCAAGTGTCGGTGTGTGATACGTCTCCAACGTATCTATAATTTTTGATTGCTCCATGCTATAATATCTGCTGTTTTGGACTATATTGGGCTTTATTTTCCACTTTTATATTATTTTTGGGACTAACATATTAACCGGAGGCCCAGCCCAGAATTGTTGTTTTTTACCTATTCCAGTGTTTCGAAGAAACGGAATATTAAACGGAGTCCAAACGGAATAAAATCTTCGGGAACGTGATTTTCTCACGGAACGTGATCCAGGAGACTTGGACCCTGCTCCAAGGAACAAAAGAGGCGGTCACGAGGGTGGGGGCGCCCCCCCCCCCCAGGGCACGCCCCCTGCCTTGTGGGCTCCTCGTTGCTCCTCCGGCGTACTTCTTCCTCCTATATATACACATGTACCCCCAAACTATCAGAACAGGAGCCAAAAACCTAATTCCACCACCGCAACTTTCTCTATCCACGAGATCCCATCTTGGGGCCTGTTCCGGAGCTCCGCCGGAAGAGGGCCGTCATCACGGAGGGATTCTACATCATCCTAGCCCCTCCGATGAAGTGTGAGTAGTTTACCTCAAACCTTTGGGTCCATAGTTAGTAGCCAGATGACTTCTTCTCTCTCTTTGAATCTCAATACAAAGTTCTCCCCCTTTCTCATGGAGATCTATTCGATGTAATCTTATTTTTGCGGTGTGTTTGTTGAGACTGATGAATTGTGTGTTTATGATCAAGTCTATCTATGAATAATATTTGAATCTTCTCTGAATTCTTTTATGTATGATTGGTTATCTTTGCAAGTCTCTTCGAATTATCCGTTTGGTTTGGCCAACTATAATGGTAGTTCTTGCCATGGGAGAAGTGCTTAGCTTTGGGTTCGATCTTGCGGTGTCCTTACCCAGTGACAGAAGAGGAAGCAAGGCACGTATTGTATCGTTGCCATCGAGGATAACAAGATGGGGTTGATTTCATATTGCATGAATTTATCTCTGTACATCATGTCATCTTGCTTAAGGCGTTACTCTATTTTTAACTTAATACTCTAGATGCATGCTGGATAGCGGTCGATGAGTGGAGTAATAGTAGTAGATGCAGAATCGTTTCGATCTACTTTTCACGGACGTGATGCCTATATAAATGAGCATGCCTTGATATTCTCATAACTATGCTCAATTCTGTCAATTGCTCAACCGTAATTTGTTCACCCACCGTAGAATACTTATGCTCTTGAGAGAATCCACTTGTGAAACCTATGGCCCCGGGTCTATTCTCATCATATCAATCTCCATTACTTTAATCTTGCTTTGCTTTTTTACTTTGCCTTTAATTTTTACTTTGCATCTTTATACCAAAAATACCAAAAATATTATATCTATCAGATCTCACTCTCGTAAGTGACCGTGAAGGGCTTGACAACCCCTAATCGTGTTGGTTGCGAGTAGCTATCGCTTTGTGCAAGTACGAGGGTCTTGAGCGTGGGCTCCTACTGGATTGATACCTTGGTTCTCCAAAACTGAGGCAAATACTTACGCTACTCTGCTGCATCATCCCTTCCTCTTCGGGGAAAACCAACGCAAGCTCAAGACGTAGCAAGAAGGATTTCTGGCGCCATTGCCGAGGAGTCTACGCAAAAAGTCAACATACCAAGTACCCATCGCAATCCCTATCTCTCGCATTACATTATTTGCCATTTTCCTCTCGTTTTCCGCTCCCCCCAATTCACCCTTGCCGTTTTATTCACCCTCTCTCTCTATCCTCCTTCTCTATTTGCCTCTTTTTGCCCGCTTGCCTTTTTATTTGCTCGTGTGTTAGATTGCTTGTTTATCGCGATGGCTCAAGATACTACCAAATTGTGTGACCTCACCAATACCAATAATAATGATTTCCTTAGCACTCCGATTGCTCCTCTTACCGATGCTGAATCTTGTGAAATTAATACTGTTTTTGTTGAATCTTGTTATGAAAGATCAATTCGCCGGCCTTCCTAGTGAAGATGCCGCTACTCATCTGAATAGCTTCATAGATTTATGTGATATGCAAAAGAAAAAAGATGTCAGTAATGATCTTGTTAAATTCAAGCTATTTCTTTTTTCGCTTAGAGATCGTGCTAAAGCTTGGTTTTCGTCTTTGCCTAAGAATAGTATTGATTCATGGAACAAGTGCAAAGATGCTTTTATCAAGTATTTTCCTCCTGCTAAGATCATCTCTCTTAGAAACGATATTATGAACTTTAAACAACTTGATCATGAACATGTTGCACAAGCTTGGGAGAGAATGAAATTAATGATACGTAATTGCCATACTCATGGTTTGAATTTGTGGATGATTATACATTTTTTTATGAAGGATTGAATTTTGCTTCTAGAAATCTTTTAGATTCAGCCACGGGAGGCACTTTTATGGAAATCACTTTAGGAGATGCTACTAAACTCCTAGATAATATTATGGTTAATTATTCTCAATAGCATACTGAAAGATCTTCTAATAAAAAAGTGCATGCGATAGCAGAAATTAATGTGTTGAGTGGAAAGATGGATGAACTTATGAAATTATTTGCTACGAAGAGTGTTTCTTCTGATCCTAATGATACGCCTTTGTCTACTTTGATTGAGAATAACAATGAATCTATGGATGTGAATTTTGTTGGTAGGAATAATTTTGGTAACAACGCTTATAGAGGGAATTATAATCCTAGGCCATATCCTAGTAATCCTTCTAATAATTATGGTAATTACTACAACAACTCTTATGTAAATTATAATAATATGCCCTCTGAATTTGAGAATAGTGTTAAGGAGTTTATGAATTCACAAAAGAATTTTAATGCTTTACTTGAGGAGAAATTGCTTAAAGTTGATGATTTGGCTAGAAACGTTGATAGAATTTCTCTTGAGGTCGATTCTTTAAAGCTTAGATCTATTCCTCCTAAGCATGATATCAATGAGTCTCTCAAAGCCATGAGAATTTCCATTGATGAGTGCAAGGAAAGAACCGCTAGGATGCGTGCTTCCAAAGATGCCTTTATTAAAGCGTGTTCTTCCAATACCTATGAAAATCAAGATGAAGATCTAAAAGTTATTGATGTGTCCTCTATTAAATCTTCATTTTGCAATATGAATCTTGATGAAACTGAATATGATCTTCCTTTACATAGAAGGCATTCTAAAAATTCGGAGTATTTAGATGTTAATGATGAAATTGACAAAAGTGGGATTGAAAGAAATAAAAATATAGATGTTGCTAAACCCACTATATTGGATTTCAAGGAATTTAATTATGAAAGTTGCTCTTTAATTGATTGTATTTCCTTGTTGCAATCCGTGCTAAATTCTCCTCATGCTTATAGTCAAAATAAAGCCTTCACCAAACATATTGTTGATGCCTTGATGCAATCTTATGAAGAAAAACTTGAGTTGAAAGTTTCTATCCCTAGAAAACTCTATGATGAGTGGGAACCAACTATTAAAATTAAAATTAAAGATCATGAGTTTTATGCCTTGTGTGATTTGGGTGCTAGTGTATCTACTATTCCCAAGACTTTGTGTGCTTTACTAGATTTCCGTAATTTTGATGATTGCTCTCTAAACTTGCATCTTGTAGATTCCACTATTTAGAAACCTATGGGAAGGATTAATGATGTTCTTATTGTTGCAAATAGGAATTATGTGCCCGTAGATTTCATTGTTCTTGATATAGAGTGCAATCCTTCTTGCCCTATTATTCTTGGTAGACCTTTCCTTAGAACGGTTGGTGCGATTATTGATATGAAGGAAGGGAATATTAGATTTCAATTTCCGTTAAAAAAAGGCATGGAACACTTTCCAAGAAAGAAAATAAAATTACCATATGAAACTATCATGAGAGCCACTTATGGATTGCCTACCAAAGATGGCAATACCTAGATCTATCCTCGCTTTTATGCCTAGCTAGGGGAGTTAAACGATAGCGCTTCTTGGGAGGCAACACAATTTTATTTTTATTCCTTGCCTTTTGCTCCTGTTTAGTAATAAATAAATTATTTAGCCTCTGTTTTGTTTGTGTTTTTTGTGTTTAATTAGTGTTTGTGCCAAGTAGAACCGTTGGGAAGACTTGGGGAAAGTCTTGTTGAACTTGCTATAAAAAACAGAAACTTTAGCGCTCACGAGAACTGCTTTCATTTTTATTTGGAGAGTGCTATTTAGTTAATTATTTTTGCATATGATTAATAGATAAATTCCTCACGTCCATCAATTTATTTTATAATTTTTGGGGTTCCAGATCTTGCTCTAGATACAGATTACTACAGACTGTTCTGTTTTTGACAGATTCTGTTTTTCGTGTGTTGTTTGCTTATTTTGATGAATCTATGGCTAGTAAAATAGTTTATAATCCATAGAGAAGTTGTAATACAGTAGGTTTAACACCAATATAAATAAATAATGAGTTCATTACAGTACCTTGAAGTGGTCTTTTGTTTTCTTTTGCTAACGGAGCTCACGAGTTTTCTATTTTAAGTTTTGTGTTGTGAAGTTTTCAAGTTTTGGGTGAATTCTTTTGATGGATCATGGAACAAGGAGTGGCAAGAGCCTAAGCTTGGGGATGCCCATGTCACCCCCAAGATAATACAAGTACACCAAAAAGTCTAATCTTGGGGATGCCCCGGGAGGCATCCCCTCTTTCGTCCACTTCCATCGGTAATTTACTTGGAGCTATATTTTTATTCACCAACATGATATGTGTTTTGCTTGGAGCATCTTGTATTATTTGTGTCTTTGTGTCTTATTATTCCACACTAATCCTTGCTGTACACACCTTTTGAGAGAGCCATACATGAATTAAAATTTGATAGAATACTCTATGTGCTTCACTTATATCTTTTGAGCGTAGTAGTTTTGCTCTATGTGCTTCACTTATATCTTTTGAGCGTTATAATTTTGCTCTATGTGCTTCACTTAGATCTTTTAGAGAATGGTGGTGGATTTGTTTTAAAGAAACTATTCATCTCTCATGCTTCACTTAAATTATTTTGAGAGTCTCTTAATAGCATGGTAATTTGCTTAATAATAATATGCTTGGTATTCAAGATTTGTGAAACTTTCTTTTGAGTGTGTTGAATACTAAGAAAAGATTGAAGCATGATAATTGTTTTGATAAATGGAGGTGATAATATTAAAGTCATGCTAGTTGAGTAGTTTTGAATTTAAAGAATACTTGTGTTAAGGTTTGTGACTCCCGTAGCATGCACGTATGGTGAACCATTATGTGATGAAGTCGGAGCATGATTTGTTTATTGATTGTCTTCCTTATGAGTGGCGGTCGGGGACGAGCGATGGTCTTTTCCTACCAATCTATCCCCCTAGGAGCATGCGCGTAATAATTTGCTTTCATAACTTCTAGATTTTTGCAATAAGTATATGAGTTATTTATGACTAATGTTGAGTCCATGGATTATACGCACTCTCACCCTTCCACCTTTGCTAGCCTCTCTAATACCGTGCACCTTTCGCTGGTATCATACACCTACCATATATCTTCCTCAAAACAGCCACCATACCTACCTATTATGGCATTTCCATAGCCATTCCGAGATATATTTCCATGCAACTTTCCACCGTTCCGTTTATCATGACACACTCCATCATTGTCATATTGCATATCCCGGTACACCGCCGGATGCATTCACATAGAGTCATATTTTGTTCTAAGTATCGAGTTGTAATTGCTGAGTTATAAGAAAAATAAAAGTGTGATGATCATCATTATAGAGCATTGTCCCAGTGAGGAAAGAATGATGGAGACTATGATTCCCCCATAAGTCGGGATGAGACTCCGGACAAAAAATAAAATAAATAAATAAATAAAGAGGCCAAAGAAGCCCAAATAAAAAGAGGCCATAAAAAAAGAGAAAAGGCCCAAATAAAAAAATAATAATAAAACAAGAGAAGAAGAGAGAAGGGACAATGTTACTATCCTTTTACCACACTTGTGCTTCAAAGTAGCACCATGATCTTTATAGTAGAGAGTCTCTCATGTTATCACTTTCATATACTAGTGGGAATTTTACATTATAGAACTTGGCTTGTATATTCCAATGATGGGCTTCCTCAAAAATTGCCCTAGGTTTTCGTGAGCAAGCAAGTTGGATGCACATCCACTTAGTTTCTTTTTGAGCTTTCATATACTTATAGCTCTAGTGCATCCGTTGCATGCCAATCCCTACTCACTCACATTGATATCTATTGATGGGCATCTCCATAGCCCGTTGATACGCCTAGTTGATGTGAGACCATCTTCTACTTTTCGTCTTCTCCACAACCACCATTCTATTCCACCTATAGTACTATATCCATGGCTCACGCTCATGTATTGCATGAAGATTGAAAAAGTTTTGAAAAAGTTAGAGTATGAAACAATTGCTTGGCTTGTCATCGGGGTTGTGCATGATTTAAATACTTTGTGTGGTGAAGATGGAGCATAGCCAGACTATATGATTTTGTAGGGATAACTTTCTTTGGCCATGTTATTTTAAGAAGACACAATTGTTTTGTTAGTATGCTTGAAGTATTTTTTTATGTCAATATAAACTTTTGTCTTGAATCTTTCTAATCTGAATATTCATACCACAATTAAGAAGATTTGCATTGAAATTATGCCAAGTAGCACTCCGCATCAGAAATTCTCTTTTTATCATTTACCTACTCGAGGACGAGAAGGAATTAAGCTTGGGGATGCCTGATACGTCTCCAACGTATCTATAATTTTTGGTTGCTCCATGCTATATTATCTACTATTTTGGACTATATTGGGCTTTATTTTCCACTTCTATATTATTTTTGGGACTAACCTATTAACCGGAGGCCCAGCCCAGAATTGTTGTTTTTTGCCTATTACAGTGTTTCGAAGAAATGGAATATCAAACGGAGTCCAAACAGAATAAAATCTTTCGGAACGTGATTTTCTCACCGAACGTGATCCAGGAGACTTGGACCCTGCTCCAAGGAACAAAAGAGGCGGTCACGAGGGTGGGGGGCGGCCCCCCTAGGGCATGCCCCTGCCTCGTGGGCCCCTCGTTGCTCCTCCGCCGTACTTCTTCCTCCTATATATACACATGTACCCCCAAACGATCAGAACAGGAGCCAAAAACCTAATTCCACCATCGCAACTTTCTATATCCACGAGATTCCATCTTGGGGCCTGTTCCGGAGATCCGCTGGAAGAGGGCCATCATCACGGAGGGCTTCTACATCATCCTAGCCCCTTCGATGAAGTGTCAGTAGTTTACCTCAGACCTTCGGGTCCATAGTTAGTAGATAGATGGCTTCTTCTCTCTCTTTCAATCTCAATACAAAGTTCTCCCCCTCTCTCGTGGAGATCTATTCGATGTAATCTTCTTTTTGCGGTGTGTTTGTTGAGACTGATGAATTGTGGGTTTATGATCAAGTCTATCTATGAATAATATTTGAATCTTCTCTGAATTCTTTTATGTATGATTGGTTATTTTTGCAAGTCTCTTCGAATTATCTGTTTGGTTTGGCCAACTAGATTGGTAGTTCTTGCCATGGGAGAAGTGCTTAGCTTTGGGTTCGATCTTGCGTTGTCCTTACCCAGTGACAGAAGGGGCAGCAAGGCACGTATTGTATCATTACCATCGAGGATAACAATATGTCATCTTGCTTAAGGCATTACTCTGTTTTTAACTTAATACTCTAGATGCATGCTGGATAGCGGTCGATGAGTGGAGTAATAGTAGTAGATGAAGAATCGTTTCGATCTACTTGTCACGGACGTGATGCCTATATACATGATCATGCCTAGATATTCTCATAACTATGCTCAATTCTTTCAATTGCTCAACTGTAATTTGTTCACCCACCATAGAATACTTATGCTCTTGAGAGAAGCCACTAGTGAAACCTATGGCCCCCGAGTCTATTCTCATCATATCAATCTCCATTACTTTAATCTCCACTAGTGAAACCTTTTTACTTTGCCTTTACTTTTTACTTTGCATCTTTATACCAAAAATACCAAAAATATTATATCTATCAGATCTAACTCTCATAAGTGACCGTGAAGGGCTTGACAACCCCTAATCGCGTTGGTTGCGAGTAGCTATCGCTTTGTGCAGGTACGAGGGACTTGAGCATGGGCTCCTACTGGATTGATACCTTTGTTCTCAAAAACTGAGGGAAATACTTACGCTACTCTGCTGCATCATCCCTTCCTCTTTGGGGAAAACCAACGCAAGCTCAAGACGTATCAGTGTGTGAGCTTGATATCAAAGAATATGCTTCACAGCCATATGGTGTGATTCCTTCGGTGTAGCTTGGAAACGGGCGCACATGCAAACACTACGCATAATATCTGGCCTAGATGCACATAGATACAATAAAGAGCCAATCATGGAGCGGTATACCTTTTCATCGAAGTCAATACCATTTTCATCACTGCATAGATGGCAATTTGTGGGCATAGGGATTTTGACGCCTTTGCAATCTAGCATGCCGAATTTCCTCAACACATCCTTGAGGTATTTCTCCTGAGATATGAAGATGTCATTGTGTTGTTGATGAATTTGAAGACCTAAGAAGAATTTAAAATCTCCATCATAGACATTTGATATTCCTCACTCATCATATAGGCAAATTCATCAGTGTAACGTTGGCTAGTACAACCAAAGATAATATCATCAACATAGATTTGGCACACGAATAATTCATCATCATAGGTTTTGGTGAAAAGAGTTGAGTCAAGTGAATCCGTTTTGAAGCCTTTCTTCATGAGGAATTCCTTCAAAGTATCATACCACGCCCGACGGGCCTGCTTGAGGCCGTAGAGGGCCTTATTGAGTCTGAAGACTTTGTCAGGATGCTTTCGATCTTCAAAACCTGGGGGTTGAGCACATATACTTCTTCCGCAAGCTTACCATTAAGGAATGCACTTTTGACATCTATTTGATATAAGATGATATTATGATGGTTAGCATAAGCAAGCAATATGTGAATAGCCTCAAGTCTAGCAATAGGTGCAAAAGTTTCATCGAAATTAATTCCTTCAACCTATGTGTAGCCTTGAGCTACAAGCCGTGCCTTATTCCTCACCACAAGGCCATTTCCATCTTGCTTGTTGCGGTAGATCCATTTGGTGTCGATGATATTGTGCTTGCGTGGGTCTCGTCGCTTGAAAAGTTCCCAGACATTGTTGGGCTCGAATTGATGTAATTCCTCTTGCATTGCTTGAATCCGCTCAGGCTCCAGAAATGCCTCATCTACTTTGGTGGGCTTTGTGATAGAGACAAAAGCAAAGTTCACACAAAAGTTAGACAAATGTGAAGCTTTTGAGTGTGTGTGAGGACCTGGTGCTTTTATGTCGTTGATGATCTTCTCAATCTGCACTTCATTAGTAACGCGAGGATGAGCGGGTTGACGACATTGAGTGGGCTCAGCATTTTCTTCAGAGCCATTTTCCTCAGGTGCACCAGCGTGATATTCTTAACGTTTTGGAATGACTTCTTCAGCAGATTCTTTGGTAGGAATGACATTCTCAGTAGCCTTGAACTTAATGGATTCCTCAGGTGATATTTCATCTAGCACAAGAGGTAGGTGCTCTCTTTGCGAGCCGTTAGTCTCATCGAACTGAACATCTACAGTTTTAACAACCTTGTGGTGATGGGTGTTGAAGAATCTGTAGGTGTGCGAGTCCTTTCCATAACCAAGCATAAAACCTTCATGTGCTTTTGGTGCAAATTTAGAATTTTGATGAGGATCTCTAATCGAACATTTAGCACCGAAGACTTTGAAATAACTCACATTGGGTTTCTTGTTAGTGAGGAGTTCATATGAGGTCTTTTTGAAGAATTTGCGAAGATATACCCTGTTGATGATGTGGCACGCAGTATTAGTTACCTCAGGTCAGAAGCAAGGTGGCGTCTTGTATTCATCAAGCATACTGCAAGCCATCTCAACAAGAGTCCTATTCTTGTGCTCCACAATGCCATTCTGATGAGGAGTATAAGGAGAAGATAACTCATAACTAATACCAAGTTCATCAAGATAATCATCAAGACCAGTATTCTTGAACTCAATCCCATTGTCACTTCTGATGTGCTTAATCTTCACACCAAAGTTGGTTGAAGCCCTTGAGGAAAATCGTTTGAAGACTTCCCGCACTTCAGTTTTGTAAGTGATGATATGCACCCACGTGTAATGAGAATAGTCATCAACAATTACAAAGCCATGTAAAGATGCAGCATTAGTGAATGTGGGATAATGAGTAGGGCCAATGATATCCATGTGAATCAATTCAAAAGGACGAGTGGTAATCATGATGGTCTTTGAGGGATGCTTGGCCTTGGTCATCTTTCCAGATTCACAAGCTCCACACAGATGATCCTTGAGGAATTTGACACCCTCGATACCAATAACATGCTTCTTCTTCGCGAGCATGTGTAAGTTCCTCATGCCAGCATGACCAAGTCGTGGATGCCATAGCCAGCCTTCTGAAGCTTTTGCTAGTAAACAGGTGGCAGGTTGTGGTCCTGTAGAGAAATCAATAATATACAAGTCTCCTCTCCTAAAGCCTTCGAAGACTTTGGAATTATCATCTTCCAAGATCACAACACAATGATACTTGCCAAAGACAACAACCATATCAAGATCACAAAGCATTGAGAGAGACATGAGGTTGAACCCTAAGGAATCGACAAGCATGACTTTGTCCATGTGTCGATCCTTTGAGATCGCAACCTTACCTAGACCCAATACCTTGCTTTTGCCTTTGTCAGTGTAGATGATATGCTTCAGATGCGATGGAGATAAAGCCATGTCCATCAATAAGTTCTTGTCACCGGTCATGTGATTTGTACATCCACTATCGAGGACCCACACAGTGGCTTTGGGTTGATCATCCTGCAGATGAATTAGTGCATCTTACGAGCTCATATACTTTAGTAGTGAAGAATATGACACCAAATTTATCATATCAATTTCATCAACTAATAGAACAGATATAGCAGTATGAGGACGTGAGGACGTGAGAAATGAAAATTCATTTCTTCATGATTAGCTTGCGTCCCTTCAAGCACATTCAGGTCCGCAACCAATTCTTCGGACGTTTAAGTTCATCTAGAGACCTGACCCTGCATAAGAGATTAGTTCTTTTTTTCACCACCCACATATGGGGGTGGCAAAGAGTTCATCATTCTTCGAGCTCCATAAGAGAAAGGTGGCGTAGAAGCCAATCCACTTTGTTTCACAGAAGAGGGGTTAGAGTAAGCATATGAGTAAGCAGAGAAATTGCTCGAGGACTTATGAACATAATGAATTGAAGAATAATGCACATAGTCATAACCCTTAGATCTTCCTTCGAAACAGAAGTGTTAGCACGATGAGGTTCATATGTGGATCTGGGTCCATATGAAGAATTTGATCCACGTGTGGAATTTGGTCCAAATGAGGAATTGGATCCATATGAAGACTTTGGTCTAGATGAAGAATTTGATCTGGGGTTCCTATTCATCACATGTGGTGTCATGATGACATTCACCTGAAGACTTTCAAGGAACCTTTTAGAAACCAAGATTTTCTTCATAGGGGGACTGTTCCTGCAGTTAGTGCCAACATATCTAGCAAATACTTCACCATTCTAATTTTTGAACAGTTTATAGTTGGAGTCAAATGACTCATCAGAAGAATATGAAGATTCACATGCAAATCCAGATAAATTAGATGGATCTACTGGAGGTGCCTTCACAGCAACCTATGAGGTTTTGGGATACTGCTCAGGTTTCCAGTAGGTCCCATCAACATCGAGTTTCCTCTCAAAGGAAATACCCTCTTTCCTAGGGTTCCTATTGAGGATCTGCTTTTTAAGCACATCACAAAGATCATGATGCCCTTTGAGGCATTTGTACATGCTTGTCACATACAATTCCTTCAACCTTGCATGGTCAGTGATACTAGCAGCATCTTCAGATGAGGAATTTGTGATAGCAGAGACAGTTGAAGAATTTGCAGCAATAGAAGCATTTGAACTTTTAGGTGAACAATTAGTAGATTCATGTTTAATGCATTTCAAACATGGTGGAATGAATTCAACCTAAGCGGAACTGATCTGTGGAGCAAGCAATGAATCGTGTTCCTTCTGAAGATCTTCATAACTCACCCTTAGCTTCTCAAGATCTTGCTTTCTTTGAAGAAATTCATAAGAAAGCTTCTCATGATCAGATAAGAGAGTGTTATGATGACTCTGAAGGCTATCAAACTTAGTCTAAAGTCTGTGAAGTTTTTCAGTCAAAGTTTGTGTACGATCCATTTCTTCAGCCAACAAGTCATCACTTTTTTCTAGCATATTTTGAACCTTTTCAAAAGCCTTTTGTTGCTTCATAGCAATCTTAGCAAGTTTAGAGTATCTATGTTTGAGATTTTCCTCAGATTCATCCTCAGTTGATTTAGAGGAGGGATATTTGAGTACCTTTGCACTTTTGCCATGAAGCAATAGGTGGGTGCGTAGTCATCATCGCCGTCGTCAGCAGTGTTGGCGAAGTCATTTTCCACAGAGTTGAAGATGGACTTGCTAATGAAAGCAGCAGCGAGGGCTAGGCTCGCCACACCAGAGTCTGAATCCTCCGATGCCTCCTCTTTCTCGCTTTCCTCAGATTCAGCTTCAGAGTCCAGTTCCTTGCCAATGAATGCCCGAGCCTTTTTGGACCTGCTCTTCTTGTGAGGTGAAGACTTTGAGGATTTTGATGATGAGGACTTTGAAGATTTCTTCTTCTTCTACGAGTCATCAGAACTGTAACCCTTGTATTTCTTCTTCTTTGATTCCTTCTCCCATTGAGGACAATCAGTGATGTAGTGACCAGGTTCTTTGCACTTGTGGCATGTTATCTTCTTGTAGTCATGGGATGAGGAATCTGATCTCATGTCATCACTTCTTGAGGATTTACCAAAGCAACCACGTCTTGAGAACTTCTGGAATTTCCTCACGAGCATTGCTAGCTCCTGGCTCAGTTCTTCAGGATCACCAAGGCTGCTACGAGAATCCTCACCTTGTGGTTCAGATACTGCCTTGGCCTTCAGAGCGTGTGATCTACCATAGCTCGGTCCATAGAGATCTCTCTTTTCAGCAAGTTGGAACTCATGATTTTTTAGCCTCTCAAGGATATTAGCGGGATCAAGTGACTTGTAGTCTCCACATTCTTGTATCATCAGTGCCAGAGTGTCAAATGAGGAATCAAGCGATCTCAACAATTCCTTCACCACCTCATGGTCGGTGATGTTAGTGGCACCAAGTGCTTGAAGCTCATTTGAAATGTCCCTTAGGCGATCGGAGGTTTGCTGAACATTTTCATTGTCGAGTCTTTTGAAGCGATTGCGAAGAACGTCAACTCGAGAGTCACGCTGTGTTGAGACTCTTTCGTTGAACTTCGACAGCCCATCCTAGATAAGCTTATATGTCTCCAAAGCACTCACTCTGCCATAATGCCCTTTGCTCAAATGGCCACATATGATGTTCTTCGCTTGAGAGTCGAGTTGCTTGAATCTCTTCACATCAGCAGCGTTGATGGTAGGAATGACAAAGGGAACGCCATTTTCCACAACGTACCAGAGATCATTGTCAATTATCTCAAGATGCATTCGCATCTTATTCTTCCAGTAGGGGTAGTCCATCCCATCGAAGGTAGGACACCCAGCAGGGACCTTAATCATACCTACAGTCGACATAACTAAAACTCCAGGCGGTTAAACCACAATCACACAGAACAAGGGAGTACCTTGCTCTGATATCAATTGAAAGTGCGTTATATCGACTAAAGGGGGGTGAGTAGGCAATTTTTAGAAACTCGTCACTCAGGAATTTCAGGGTGAGGAAATTCCTAAGCAACGAACTACTTAGCAGCGAAATAAGTACTCAGATGCAAGCAAAACAGAGCAGCAGCACAACCATCATGATGAAATGAAAACAAGCACAAAGTACAAGTAGCATATACATAGGATAAGCATGCTGAAGACAAACTGACTGAAGAATTAGGATTGAGGAAATTGAGAAAGTCTTTAGTCAAAGTCTTCAAACTAAAAAGATCAAGTACTTCTACACAGAAATGAGGAAATGAAAGGTTTGAGGAAATAGAACCAGTAGCTTGGTGAAGACGATGATTTGGTAGACCAGTTCCAACTCCTGTGACAATTGTACGTCTGGTTGGAGCGGCTAGGTACTTAAACCTGAGGACACATAGTCCCGAACACACAGTCCTCACCGTATTCTCCCTGAGCTAAGGTCACACAGACCTCGCCCAATCACTCATGGTAAGTCTTCACGTGATTTCCAAACCTTCACAGACTCGATCACTCAGCGATCCACAATTTCCTCTTGGATGCTCTAGACCATGACGCCTAACTTTCTGGAGGATGCACAGTCCTCAAAGGTAACAAGCGTCAGTTCCACATAGGAACAATCTCTTCAGTGATGCTCAATCACTTTCGGTTTGTAGGTGTTTGGGCTTGGGTTTTCATCACTTGATGATTTTCTCTCAAAGTCCTCAGAGGATGGGATGCTCTCAATGACAAGTGTCAGTTTCTCGTTGTAGGGTGCGGCTATTTATAGCCTAGGGAGCAGCCCGACATGATAAGACATAAATGCCCTTCAATGAGATGAGCGTTAGGTGGGTAGATATTTTGGGAAAGCTGGCGCATAGCGCGGCAATGGTCGGAAATTTGGCTATCTAATTCCTCGTGGCTATCATGTTCCTCACTTCTAGGCAATCCGCACTGTTGAATTCCTAACTCCTCAGTCAGAACAAATTCCTCAGAGACCAGAAGATCTTCATCTTTGTCACTGAAGAAATTGACTGAATGGTATGAGATTTCCAATGGCTTCACTCAAAAGGATTCAGTAGGTGTAGGATTTTCAGATGAGCATCACTTGGAAACTTTTCCTTAGTTTTACCTCGACCACCTTTAACAGTACAATGTTTCCTATGACTCAAGAAAAATAAAATGAAACTACGAAAACAAAACTCTTCAAGCTTCATAATCCTCGCATGAATATCAAGTGTTTAGGATCACACCAATTTCTTCGCTTACGAAATCTTCAGAAAGCCAAAGTCTTAAGTTGAGGACATTCATTTTTAGGGGTCGACTTTCTCCGTAAATGTCAAACTCTTCATAAACTTATAGACCTATGTACACTCACAAATGCATTAGTCCCTTAACCTATAAGTCTTCAATACACCAAAATCAATAAGGGGCACTAGATGCACTTACCATCTCCCCCTTTTTGGTGATTGATGACAATCTAGGTTAAGTTTTCAATGGGGATAAACATATGAAGTGTAGATACTGAAACTGAGGAATCTGATTGCAAGATATAGAAGAACTCCCCCTGAAGATGTGCATATGTGAGGAATTTTCCTTGAAGAGCAAATGCACACTGTATAATAGAATCATGGAGATCTTCCCCTATATCATGTAATTCATACCCACATTTCACATATGATATGAAGAATTTAAATGCATGATGAAATATGGTGACTGATGTAATTCTGCATGCGTCCATTAACATATATGAGGAAATAGCAAGTAGAAAAACATAGCTAGAGTATTAGACCACCATCGGCCTTAAGTTTACAACTTGATCCACAAATACTTCAGAAGAACGATAGTTGTAACTTAGCAAAAAAACGTCCATATATAGACCCGCTTGAAGACTGACTAAAATTTCTCCCCCTTTGTCATTGAATGACCAAAAGGGACGAAAAATGAGGACTAACGCCCCTGAAGAATATCATCGTGATGTCGATGGAGGAGCGCCAGCGTTGTTGGGGTCATCCGTTGATGTAGGGCGTGCAGTAGTGTCATCCAAATCTTCATGCTCATCAGTCTCGCGCGATGAAGTATGAGAGCTAGCCACCAATTAGGGAACTTTGACCTTCTTGAATTTCTTCGAAGGTGGCTGAGACCAGTCAAAGTCCTGCTTGAAGCCCATCTGCTTGAGATATTCATCAACATAGTGGTGAGACAGTACAACCCAGGTGCGATCAAACACTTCATGCAGATATTAATGGTTCTTCTTCACAGTGTTTTGAGTGATTGTCATATTCTGAAGAATTGAACCAAACTGTCGTTTGACCCACTTGTGATTGCGATCAACCTTCTGATGAGGACTAAGGAGAAGCTCACGATCAGTCGTCACCCTTGGAGCAGTGGCTTGAGGAAAATTCTTTGATGCATTTGCGGCAGTGTCATGGATGGCAGAGTCATCATTGGTGGAGTAGGATGCAGCTTTGTGAAACTGTCCATCCAGTGGATGAGTGGCTTCATCAATTACAATAGCCTTGCCCTTCCCATCAGCTGAGGAAATAGTCCGTTTGAGGACTTCAATTGGGGGCAAATATCTGAGATGGCGTTGACAATCAGCCTTGTAGTGAATTGAAGACCTTGATCTCATGAATCTCATGATCCAGGGAGCATAAGGCTTCAATTCAAATGGGGACAGAGCGACATTGGCCAAAGTCCTCATGAATGAATCATGGTAGTTGTTAGGAATACCATGTATGATGTTGAAAAGCAGATTCTTCATGATGCCAACAACTTCTTCATCATTAGAGTTGTGGCCCTTAATTGGACTGATGGTTTTGGTCAATATTCTGTATATGGTCCTTCCTTCTAGCATGACTGGTGTCGATGTCATGTTGAGGCTCTAAGGCAAGAAAGGCCAAAGATCATCTTTCCTTCTAGCATGAATGGTGTGGATGTCAAAACCGGCGGTGTCAGTGCAAAAAATCCCAGGTGTGTTGCCCAGACTGTACACAACCTTAAGAATGAGGTTGCAACATACAAGACCATACCAGGCGGAAGAGATTAGCTCTTTGAGGAATCAAAGGGCAGATCAAGAAGACCAAGACCAAGATAAAGGAGCGAGACACCACTAAGGAAAAACCTCCATTGCCGGGTAGGCCAGCCTGGCGAGGTCGAGGTTGCCCCGAAGACAAGTCTCAAGACTGTCTCGACAAGCCTACCAAGCATGACGACAGCGGACTACCCTGCCAAGGCTCCACCGCTCCACCTCACAGCAATGCAAGTCACCGATCGGTGCGGTGTCGAGCCCCCAAGTGGCTAAGTGGTTGTTATTTGGCACGTCGCAGACACTTCCAAAGGAAATTACCTCTGGATGACACCCGTCAAGGGATGTGTCATGCAGACAGGCGAGAAGGTGGCCGAACGGCATGTCAAGGCTTGTCGGGCTACGCTATGATGTGACACTAAGAGGCGCATTTAATGCACCTTGTCCTGTCTGCAGAGTTAGGTATGATAGCACTGTTTGCTATATAATCAGTACACAATGACTGATTTGCCATTGTGGTGACCCCTAGATCTATAAAAGGAGGGCCATGGCATCCTTAGAAAGGGTTCAAACCCTTGTACACTCATACGTGCATAGCTGCTCTCGCCTCGAGGTGACCATCCCAGGCTAGAGCGTTGCGTCTGCACGACGGTCCTCTCATCAATCCACCAAAGCAGGAGTAGGGTATTACGCCTCGCGACTACCTGAACCTGGGTAAAAATTGCCCATGTGATCGCTGCCACGCTTCTCTGTGCCCTTCTGTTTTTGTGCAATGTGCTCTTCCCCCTGCCGAACCACAAGGGGTTGATGGCCCCATTGGTGGTCGTGTTTTCCCATGATAGGCCAATCTTGAGTAGGGGGTCCCGAGCTATGGATCTAGGTTCAATGGGGAACAGGGGACGAAGAACACGGTGTTTACCCAGGTTCAGGCCCTCCCTAAGAGGTCAAACCCTATGTCATGCTTGATTGTATTTGATGTGTATAGGATGGTTACAGAGTCGATCTACCTCAAGATCAGGCGAGGTAAACCCTATATTGATGGGTGTATTGGATGTTGCTCTAGCCCTAAGGAGTAAACCCTTTGTTTTATATAGACACTGGTAGGGTTAGGGTTACATGTGATTGATTACAATAGGAAATATCATGCCTAATCTTGACTTTAAGGGCACACCACAGCTCCGAAGATCTCCTATCCGGTCATGGGTCCGCGCTCTAGCTTGGCTCCACAATGCGGCCCATAAGCCTCAGTAGCACCCGAACTAGCCTCCAATGCCAGGGCTTGTGTCCGGTATGCGCATATCCAATGGTCTTCGGCTTGTGAGGCGAGTTCTCCATCCTGTCTTATGCATGCCCGGAGAGTTGAGTGGTGTCCGGTATCCGGAGCATTTGTTTTACTTAGCCTCAAAAGACAAAGTTCTCAAGTGTGAACAGTGCCCTCATCTGACCACTTTTTGGTGAAGGGTCACATCTGGTCATAACACCAAACAGCTAGAAGTTCTCGATACGTGGCTCGAGGCCGCCCTTCCATTGGCATGTCTAATCAAGGCAGAGATCGTGCCCCATTTTTACGGGATATGATCAATGATTTTGATTACCCCACCCACGCCTAACGTCGCGAGTATATTGGGAAGTGGAGAGGCCTGCGGCGTGAAAAGAGGAATCCTTGGCTTCTTTGAGGCCTATAAAAAAGGGGAACAACTATAGTTACCATCTTATGCCTGCTTCCTCATCCCGTTGTTGCCTTTCCAATCTCTAGAGCTCGAGCGCCCTACCTTATTCCTCTGCCGCGAATCCCTTCATGGTTCTTCCCTATCTTCGGCCATGGCTGGATTTGGTGCCAACGGCAAGTGGGACGTCTTCATCGTCACCAACAACGACATTGAGGAGCTGAAGCGAGCTGGCTACTTATCGTCCAATATCGCCCACCGAGCCCCCGAGGAGGGTTAGGTCATCCTCACGCCCAAGCCATGTGAGAGGGTGGTCTTCCGCCCTCGCTTTATCTGG
Source organism: Triticum dicoccoides (assembly GCF_002162155.2). Lineage (NCBI taxonomy): Eukaryota > Viridiplantae > Streptophyta > Magnoliopsida > Poales > Poaceae > Triticum > Triticum dicoccoides. Next base: position 323,034,492 of record NC_041390.1, read on the forward strand.
GGGCTGGGATTTCCTCTAGACCCCTTCGTGAGGGGGTTAATGTTCTTTTATGGGTAGGATTTCCATGATCTAGCCCCCATCTCCCTCCTCCACATTTCGGCTTCATCATCGTTTGTGAGGCCCTTCTGCGAGTTCAGCCGCATTTGAGCCTGTGGTTGAAAGTGTTCAACATTAAGCCGAAGGTGGTCAGTGGCGCCCAGGCGGCCTGCGGCGGACCGATGATCAGCAAACTGAACCGAGTCTAATGTCCGAAGGGAAAACTCATTGACACCGTCAAGGTGTGGCAGAAGGAATGGATGTAAATTATGGAACCAAAGGATGCACCCTGGACGACGGCTCCCGAATTCAGGTCCGGTCCCCCCGGCGAGATTGACCTCATGGACCAAAAAGTCTTAATTGGGGGTTCGACGGTGAGGTGAAGATGCTGCGAAAACGAATCTCTAATGTAATGGAGACCAACGCCAAGCTGACCAATGTGGTCCAGATAATGCTGAGACGACGCCTCCTTCCTTGCCAACAGAGGGCCAGTCCAATGTGGTCTTATAAGCCCGATGATCCGGCCACTTTGCAGTACCTCTTCGGCACTACTCATGAGAAGGTGTGGAGTCTACTGGTCAAGTCCCAGGAGGAGCGGACAACCAAGAATTAAGATATTGGTCTTGACATTGCCAATCCCCCGAAGAAGGTAATTGATCTCCTTCCGGCTATATATTCGGGTGGTTATACTGCACAAAATTTGGTCTAAGTTTCTTCTCGCTACCTTTATAGGGTTGGCTCGAGAAGGCCGAAAGGATCAGTAGTCCGACTCCACTGCCTGAAGACCCCTAGTCGGCTCAACTAGAGGAGCTACTGGTCATGGCGCCTTACAAATCTCCAAAGAAGAAGAGAAAGAAGAAGAAGGATTTGCCGGAAGCCAAGGAAGGCCTCCGCCGAAGAGGTCGTCAGGGCACCAAGTCTGGAGACGCTACAGCCCCATCGGCCCAAGACGGGGGGACGAAGAGGATGAGGATGAGGAGGAGAGCGCCTCCTCCCACTCCAAAAAGAGGGCGGCATCCGGAGACGTCGAGGAGGAGTAGCCTCCTCGGGCCTCGAAGAGGAGTGCAGCCCAAGTTGGTCTTACCCGACAGTTCAGACTTTGATGTTGATTCTGTGGCGTCCGAAGAGGTCTCGGAGAAGGAACTTAGGGTCGAGGCCCCTGCCAGAAGGTATGAATCTCAATATTTCTTACTCACTTCATTTTTCTAGTTCTTTATTGATGGAAAATTGTCACGTGATATCACAGCCGGCCGCACGGCCACCCCGCCGAGCCAACCTCGGAGGGGACCTTTCTGCCGCTGAGTTAGCAGCCAGCGGATCAGTGACATACTCTGCAGCTCTCCTTGTCCCCGAAGAGGCTGGGGAGGTCTTGTCCCGAAGGCCCCCTCCCCGCCCGAACATGGGGGAGGGCGGTGACGTGATCATAGCCGAGGCCGAGGCCTCGATCACCATAGACCAGGAGGATGTGTCCCTCATGGCGAATGAAGGAGGGGAGTCTAGACTGTCCGGGTCCTCACAACCAGCCGCACTTGAACCTCCAAGGCCCTCAGAAGTGCTGATCCTGCCTTCCAAAGAAGGAGGAGCCGGCTTGCCACAGCCCGTGCCGAACACCAACAACCGAGCGGCATCAGGCTGGCCAGATGCGATGGAGGAGCTGGTAAACAGCTCTGTCATCGTAGCTGAACACTGAGCCCTCATGTGTGCGGTCCTGTGAAGTGTTCGGTCCATCAACACCGGACTGAACGATGCCGTCTAGGGGCTTTTATTAGGCTTCATGGTGAGTCAAGTAATTCTTTTTCCCCGCGAAGCGGATTTAACTTTTTTAGCCAAATTACGAGCATGCCATATGTATAACAGCCCCCGAGACTTTGTAAGGATTGCAAACAACCTTATAGAGGGTCAAATATCCGTACGCCAGTATTTAAAGTATCGTGATTGATTTGATGTCGCAGGCATCATCCTTGGCAGCGGTTGCTAATGCCGTTGTGCTGGAGGAGATGGTTTGGAAGTAATAAATGCTCCGATGAAGAGCTTGACCCTATTGAAATCCGTAGTTAACACCGCCGGGTACTTAACTTACGGATTGTATGCTGATCGCATGGTGTTTGGCGACTGCAGCTACCACTGTGGAGGGCGAGGGCCTCAAGGCTGCGCTGAAGAAGGCCGAGGCTGAGGCGGCCGAAAAGAAAGTGGCTGCCGAAATGGTGGTGGCCGAACTCGAGATGGCGAAGACCGCTGGTGACAAGCACAATGCTCAAGTAGCCGAAGTGCAATTGGAGCTCAAGGATGCCATGATGAAATGTGAGGACCCCATCAAGAAATAGATAAAGTAGTCCTCCAAGCTACCCAAGGTGGATAAAGAGATATAGGAGACTAGGACCGAAGTGCGGGGTACCCATGAAGAGCTCCGCCAATTGAGGCAGATCATAGATGGTAAGCCATACTTACTCCATAGTGTTTTTGCATTGCTGACATGGGTCTGCACTCCGCAGGCGTTTTCGCCGAGCTTCCCAAGAGTGCGGCAGATGCGGAGGAGCACTACGCCAAGCGGGAGGAGAACTCTGATCAGTGCCTTTTCTAGGTACAGTTCCAGGCGCCCGAGCATCCTCCCCTCCTCATGGAACTGCATCGGATGGCTGGGGCGGCAATAAAGGACCTCTGTGTCCGGCCAATTTCGAGCACCTACTTTGGTCTGGTGTAGAACTACGTGATGCATTGCCAATGATTGATGCCTTGAAGTTCTCTACATGTCTTGAGGGAGCGAGGCTGGCCTTGGCAAAGACCATGGTTCATTGTCCAAAGATCAAGCCAATGGATATGGCCACTACCCCCCACGCCTATTCGAAAGGAGCACGCCGCCCTGAACAGTACTTCGCGCAAGTTATGGATGGTGCTCGGGTGATAGAGGGCCAATATGCCAAGGATGTAATCATTGAGTGATTGTTTTAAGTTGTCAACTGGACCTTTTGCTTTATAATGCGGCCCATTTGTATGTGGTGTTTTTATTTTGACTCCTGTGCGGCCATTTATTATTTTGAAAGTTACCACTCGCCGACTTTAGCCCCCAAGTGAATATTACAAGGGGTTTTCTGTCTCCACACTGCTACCCTTAGCCAACATCTTGGTACCCGAAGGTGGTAGTGCGTGAGAAAGACTAGGTAATCATACTATGCGACTTTGTTACTTTCACTTAGCCATAGGAGTTCTTTGTGATGTATGGGGAAGCCAAGGCATCCTTTTTGTAATCACATGGTTTGTGATAGGCCATACCCTACGTATGACACCGATAAATTGCCATCGAATTTTTAGTTTTACACTTGTCATCGGATCACTGGCTGGTGCTTAACTGGGCTAGCCAATGTGGAGACATGCGGAATGTAACAAGGTAAGCACAGGAGTCGGGCAACCCAAATATTGACCCAATACATAGTTTGGAACTGATGCATATAGTGCAATATTCAAGACGCCGAACACAACAGAAAGCGGTGCCAGACTTGGTTGGTGGAGCTGATGGAGAGATCAAGCTCTTGGTCAATTAACCAATTTGTATTTGCTACATAATGTGTGTATGCCAAGCTGTCCGAAGTGCGGAAAAAGGAGAAGAATGACCGGACAATACCAATGCCCGAACACCGTAAAAGGTATTTTTATTTTCCATAAACTCGGGACATCTATCCAAGCAATTCAAACTGCCGAGGCGTTTTACTATGAGTAAAATAAAAGTTTACAGAGAAAGGTTTACATGGGGCCTTCATTTGTGGGTTGAAGCCTCAATTGTGCCTTGCGGCACATCTGCATCTTTGCTTCTACTGGGTGGGTGTGCGTCCGTGTGGAAGAATGCATGTTGGCGAGGGGGTCTTGAATAGTAACCCTGAAAGGTACCATATTGTCACAGCTTGATGCTGGGCGAGTCCGGGGCAATAACCGTTGCTTGTCCGAGGAAGTGGTTATGCCAGTTCGGTTGGGCCGAACACATGGTGTTATTTTTGGATATAAGTCCCCATGTCCGAGGAAGTGGTTATGCCAGTTCGGTTGGGCCAAAAACTTGGTGTTATTGTTCGATGTAAGTCCCCACGACCGCCCATGGTATCTTGAACGTGAAGTTGTGCTGACGAGGCACATAGAGCGCAATCATGGTGGGTGTGCCATGGGGAGCGTATCCCTATTTGTGGTGTACGCAGGTGGGCTCCCATGATGGGGACCGGACTCGAGCCTGTTTAGTTGTATCTTTGGCCTTTACGGTGGGCTGATACATAGGCCCGTTGGCACTGGCGTGGTCTTCGGCTGCCAGGTCTACTGTGTGTTCCTCGGTCCGGAGTGAGCGCTCCATGTCGCCGTGGATCATTATGAGGCTCGAAAGACCAAGCAACTTCAGTTTGAGGTATGCATAATGCGGGACGGGTTGAATTTGGCGAACGTCATTCACCCAAGGAGGTCATGGTAGCCACTACGGAACGGGGCGGTATCGAATATCATGTCTTTGCTGTGAAAGTTGTCCGGCGAGCCAAATACCAATTCTAGAGTTATCATGACTGAGTAGCGGGCCTCTACGACTCGAATAACCACCTTCATCATGGTGTTACTGGGTTTGATCCTTGATGGATCGATCTCCATTTTCCTCACTGTGTCTGCATAAATCAGATTGAGGCTAGTGCCTCCATCCATAAGGACTCTCGTGAGGTGGTACCCATCGAGAATGGTGTCAAGTACCAGAGATGCCGATCCTCCATAAAGGTTACTGGTTGGATGATCCTTCCGGTCAAAGGTGATTGGGCAAGCTGACCATGGGTTAAAATTTTGCGCCACAGGCTCGGTGGTGTACACATCTCGTAGTGTGCGCTTCCTCTCCTTCCATGGTATATGGGTGGCGTAGATTATGTTCACCATCTTGACCTCATAGGGGAATGGTTTTTGGCCTCCACTGTTCGGCCTACGGGGCTCCTCATGATCCTCACATCGGGGGCTTTTGCCAGAGTCTTCGGTCATGAGCTTGCTGGCATATTTTATAATCCAATAGTTGTGGTTGGTGTGGTTGGCTAGTTTCTCAGGGGTGCCATGGATCTGACAGGGCATGTCCAGGATTGCATCCAACTTGATTGGGCCATCCTGGTTGCCTTTACAAGGACTTTTCTGTGACCCGGACTTCGCATTACCGAATCCGGCATTTACTGCCGTCTCGTCAGCTTCGCCGTTGTTGTGGTGACATTTTGTTCTTGTTCCATCGTGTCTTCCCACTCTGGTACCGGACTTCCGAGGTGTCGGGGCTTTTGGGTTAGTGCTTCTATGAGCCAGCCAACTATCCTCTCTGGCGCAGAAGCGGGTCATTCGGGAGGTAAGCGCTAACATCATTCTCGGCTTGTCCTGGCCGAGCTGACGTGCTAGCCATTCCTCTCAAATACCATGCTTGAAGGTGGCTATGGCTTCGGCGTTGATAGTCAACGATCAAGTTTCTCTGGGTCATAAACTGATTCCAAAATTGCCGGACTGACTCACAGGGCTGCTGGATTACGTGGCTCAGGTCATCGGCGTCCGAGGGCCCAACATAAGGGCCCTGCAAGTTAGCTCAAAAGACCTCCTTGAGCTCCTCCCAACATCCTATGGATTCTTCGGGAAGGCTATTCAGCCAATGTCTGGTAAGACCCTTGAGCTTTAACGTTAGGTACTTGATGGCGTGGAGGTCGTCTCCTCATGCCATATGAATGTGTAGAGCAAATCTTCAATCCATATAGCCATATCAGTTTTCCCGTCATAGGGCTTCATATTTACAGGTTTGAAACCTTCCGGGAATTGGTTCTGCATCACCCTATCTCTGAAGCATAGAGGATGAGCGGCGCCCCCGATCTAGGCTTCATCGCGCTGGAGATCGTCTGTCATTCGGACTCTTTGCAAGCTTGGTATCCATCCCGTCTACCGGGCGGATATCTTTTAGGTCCGTAAATGGTCCTCATTAGACCTTCCTGAGCATCTATGTCATGACATAGGTCATACTCATAAGCTGGCTGTAATGGCTCATTTCCTTGACAGCGAGGATGAGTTGGAGGCTCTTCAACTTTATTAGCTGTTCGGTCCCGTCCTTGAGTGGGGCGGTCCAACTGTTCTGCCTGAGTGTAGCTTGGAGGTGCTTGGTCTATGGCCTCATCATTGAATTGTGGCAGTAATCTTCGCTTCGGGTAGCTTTTGGTCTTACGCTCATGATCGTACTCCTCTTTGGCATCTAGGACTTTATTACATCTCTCATTAAGGGTATCCTGTTCAAACTATATTTTTTGTTATTGTTTCTTTAGGCTTCGTGCAGTGGCAATTAGCTGCCGTTTAAACCGCTCTTGATCCAGCGGGTCTTCGGGGATGATGAAATCCTCTTCACCCAAACTAACCCCCTCTTCCGAAGGAGGGAGGTTGTTGATGTCTTCCGAGTCATCGAGGTATTCAGGATAAAGTGGATCCTCATGCTCCCCGTGGTCGTTTTGTAGTTGTTCGTTGGTGCCAGGATCACCGAGGTTGTCTGCATTGTCCGGGTTGCCGTTTTCTCCCGTGTCTGTGTTTCACGCATGACTTTGACATGCCTTGGAGCGGCGATGCAGTTTGTGGCGTTTCGGCGGCTCATGACTGGGCTTTCCATTATCCTTCCCAGGAGTGTTGTCATTGTCTTTCAGGGTATCCACCATTTAGACATCATAAGTGAACATGGTCGTCCTACGGCAGATGATGGGGGAGCATCATCGGTGTTAGCCGTGGCTCCACTACCCTCGTCCAGGTATTCGGCTTTTTCCTAAGTGTAGTCCAACATGTCAGTTAAGTCTTCACTGCGGCTACTAGGTGGGTGGTGGGCTGGTCGTGAAATTCCCTATAATATGCCTAGAGGGGCTGCTGAATGCAGGACGAGGTCGAGTCATCTCGAATAGCCATCATCCGGATTTAGTCGAGTGCTTCGTTTAACAATGCGAGGCTCGCCAAGCTGGCATGCGGTGGCCGCTCGGGATCAGTCTCCGTTGTGGCAGGGCGAGGGGTGATCCAGGTCCGAACTGAATCCCGGTCTTCCAGGGCTGAGTTGACCTCGAGGACTGGGGCCGGGCTTGTGACCGGATAGGCATAAGAGACCAAAGATGAAACCTGGTCTTCGGACGCAGTCTCCATGTTGGGGCTCGAAGCCAAGTGCGTGACGGGGAGTTCGGCCAGGGATGATTCTAAATTTCCGAACAACGACCCGTAATTGGGGCCCATGGTCGAAGGGATGTCATGAGGAGAGGGTTCATCCAAGAGTGGCTCTTGCCCTCCGAACGCTGCTTCTATGTTGAGGCCTAAAGCTGGGTCTTCGGTGGGCACCGCTATGGTGGTTGAAGGGGATCCATGGTCTCCGGACAAGGTGGAGCTGTCCGAGCTCACCGCCGGCATGGGGTTGGGGCCGATCCATATATCAGATCGGAAGAAAGCTTCGGAGCAAGCACTGGGGGCCCATAAGGGTACATCGTGAGGCCGCGAATCCGGCTAAGACCAGATAGCCTCGAGCGTGTGCGATGTACTCCAAGTTGCCGAATCTACCCCGATGCTTATGGTAAAAATTGTTGATTTGGTCGTTGTCGGTGTCAAAACCGGCGGATCTCGAGTAGGGGGTCCTGAACTGTGCGTCTAAGGCGGATGGTAACAGGAGGCAGGGGACACGATGTTTTACCCAGGTTCGGGCCCTCTTGATGGGAGGTAAAACCCTACGTCCTGCTTGATTATTCTTGATAATATAGGTAGTACAAGAGTTGATCTACCACGAGATTGGAGAGGCTAAACCCTAGAAGCTAGCCTATGGTATGATTTTATGTTGTCCTACGGACTAAAACCCTCCGGTTTATATAGACACCGGAAGAAGCTAGGGTTACACAAGGACGGTTACAAAGGAGGAAATATACATATCCGTATTGCCTAGCTTGCCTTCCACGCCAAGTAGAGTCCCATCCGGACACGGGACGAAGTCTTAAATCTCATATCTTCATAGTCCAACAGTCCGGCCAAAGGATATAGTCTGGCTGTCCGGAGACCCCCTAATCCAGGACTCCCTCAGTAGCCCCTGAACTAGGCTTCAATGACGATGAGTCCGGCGCGCAGTGTTGTATTCGGCATTGCAAGGTGGGTTCCTCCTTCGAATACACCACGGACGAATTTGAATGAAAGGATAGTGTCCAACCCTGCAAAATAAGTTCCACATACCACCATAGAGAGAATAATATTACCACAAATCTAATCTGCTGACACGTTTTGGCAGCATGACATCACGCCACGGCTCGGTAATTATTTGAACCATTTTTCTTTAACCAGCCCCCACACATAACGCGAGGCAGTTTGTTGACACGTCTTTCCAAAGCAGAGATCATGTTCCCCTTATTACGGGATTCTCATCAATACGGACGTGGGTAACCCAACCGCTCCATCAATTACGGTGCTTGGGGATAAGCGAGTTTTACCAGGCAAGTGGGGGCGCATAGTTTAGTCCGCCCTTATAAAGGGATAAGATCTCACCTTTTTCTACCCATGCCTTCTTCCTCCTTGCTCATCCATTCTCGCGCACTCGAGCTCCAGTGCCCAAGTCCGCATCCTCCTCTTTAACTCTCTCCAAAAATGTCCGTATCGGGAGGCAAGTGGATGGCCTCCTCCGTCACAGAGGGGCACATCAAAAAGTTACGTGGAGCCGGATACTTAGCCGCGGATATCGCGCACCGGCTGCCAGCCGCAGGGCAGGTCGTCCCTACCTCGGAACCTCACGAAAGGGTGGTCTTCCTCCCCCATTTCGTTCGCTGATTGGGGCTTCCCCTCCATCCATTCGTCCGCGGCCTCATGTTCTATTACGGGCTGGAATTTCATGATCTGGCCCCGAATTTCATCCTCAACATCTCGGCGTTCATCATCGTGTGCGAGGCTTTCCTCCGCATCCGGCCCCACTTCGGCCTGTGGCTGAAGACCTTCAATATTAAGCCGAAGGTGGTGGGAGGCCAACAAGCGGAATGCGGCGGAGCCATGGTGGGCAAAATGCCCAACGTTATATGGATCGAGGGCTCCTTCGTGGAGACCATAAAGGGGTGGCAATCGGGGTGGTTCTACATCACCGAGCCGCGCGACACCAACTAGGTGGCGGCCCCCGAGTTTCGTTCCGGAATCCCCACGTGGCTCACTTCCTTGAAGGAGAAGGGCCTGTCTTGGGGTTCATCGGTGGAGCTGGACGGACTCCAGAAGTGTATCCGGAACATGACAAGCAAGAAACTTAAGCTTGTCAACATAGTCCAGGTCATGCTCTTTCAACATAGTCGAGGTCATCCTCCCGTGTCAACAACGGGATTTCAACTTATGGGAGTTCGACCCGGCCCGGCACCAGACTCTAAGCGAGCTCTTCGACACGACGCACAAAGACGTCTGGAGGGTGCTGTTCAAGGGCGCCGAGGTCCCTCCCTCTCTCACCGAGGACCGCGGGCTAAGCGCGAGGCGCCCTACAAATCCGGTAAGTTCTGTACATCTGGTAGGTATTTATTTCCCATAGCTTAACCATGTGCGGGGTCTGAGCTCCCATGCCTTTGACAGGACTGGGTGGAGGCATTGGAGCAGATTGACTGACTGGCCCCTCTGCCCGAAGACACTGCGAACGCTCTCCCGACGGAGATGCGGACTCCGGCTCCTTATGAGGTGCCGGAGAAGACCAAGAAGAAGTCCAAGGGAACCCGAAATAGTTCCTGGCGCCAGGTGGTATCGGACTCATCGTCCGATCACACCGAGACACCCTCTCCCATGAAAACAAGGAGAAGGAAGATGAATATTCTCCCCCTCCAGCCAGCGGAGACAAGAAAAGGAAGGCCGCCCCAACCGGGGAGGTTGAAGGGTCCAAGAAGGGAAGAACTCTCCTTCCGGACTATTCCACCACCGCCGCTGACGGCGAAGACGAGTGTCTTCTCAGGGCCAAGCCCCTGGCAAAGTCGTAAGTATTCGGATACCAGAGTAACTCATAGCATACCTTTGTCGCACTGCTTCTCCTAACGCTGAATATGATTATGCAGTCTGCCCCATGCCCGTATCGATGTATCATCGTCGGGCGGTTCCTTGGACTCGTCGGACATGAATAGTGATACGCTTCCAACTGCCACCTCTCCTTGCCCTATGGACAATGCCGAGGTACTATCTCAGGGGGCACCGAGCTGAGGGGAGACGGTCCTAGGGGCACCTCAAGGCGACCTTCCGGACTCCAGGAGCAAAGGGAGCAAGGCTCCCAGGGGCTCCAAGTTCGGCTCTCAGCCGAACACCGCGCCGGAACCTACAGTGGTTCCGGACTCGGGCAGGCGGCCCCCTTCCAAAAGTGGCAAGACGCCCGTGCCGGTGACCTCTGTCCATCCAGAGGCACCGGATAACCTGCTGGGAGTGCTTCGCGGCGCTTCCATCGACGAAGAGCACCGCACTATTATGAGTGCGGTGATCAAGAAGGTTCAGTCCGCCAAGAGCGGACTGCCTGAAGCCTGTGCCAGTGTTCTAACAGGCTTTGAGGTAAGTATTTAAAATATAGGAAAAATATTACCGCATAGACAGTAGCCCCTGATGCTCTGTGTGGTGTTCACAAAGAAAAACCGAATAGAGGATCAAATAATATATGCAAGAGTCTAATATAAGTATGTCTGTATGCGTATTGAGGCTTCGCTGCTGACCTCTGCCGCACTAACTGCGGAGGTCGCCGCACTGAAGCAGGACCTCGAGGCACGGGGAGAACAAAGGTAAGTAATACCTTGTCTATATATATAAAAGAAAATGTGGTTGCGAAATGACAGGATCATCATGAATGTGCCAAGGGCCACGACCGAAGTGGCAACCCTGAAGCAAGCATTGTCCGAGGCCGAAAACAAAGCGGCCAAGGAGCGCACTGAGCGGGAAAAGCAAGAGGCACGGGTGGGCAAGGTGCGGCAAGAGCTCCAGGCTCTCATGACGCAACACGAGGCTTTGGAGCTTGACTTGAAGACGCGAGAGTCTGAGATTTCCGCGGCCCTCGAGAGCGCAAAGAATGCCAAGGCTGGAGCCCAAAAGGCCCTCTAGGAGATTGAGGCGATGAGCAAGATAGCGGCGGGTAAGGCATTCAATATGCAAAGCAAGCATGTGAAAGTAAATTACTTGTTACTTACCCGAGTCCGGAGCTCTCCAGGAGCATTCAAAGATTTGCCCCGGAGCATGTCGGATGCCACAAAGTTTTACCAGGCCGAGGAGGGAAGCTCGACGGAGAAGCTGTTCTGGTCTCAGTATACTGGGACCGAACACCCGATGCCTATGAGCGACCAGCTGAAGCAACTGGTCGAGCTGCACAAGGCGGCCGAACAGGCCATGAAGGGCCTTATAGTCCAGATGTGGCCTGGCGACTCCCTTCCCAATAGCTACTTTGGCCTGGTGAGGCGGCTTATGGATGTGTGCCCACGGCTGGAGGCCATAAAGCGGTACATCTGCATCGAGGGGGCAGGCCGGGCCTTTGCCCGTGCGAAGGTGCACTGGGCTAAGATGGACATTGAGAAGCTGGTGAAGGAGGGGCCACCGCATGGCAAGGAGCATTGCCACCCCGAAATGTATTATGAGGGTGTCCTGAAGGGTGCCCATCTTGTGGCGGACGAGTGTGCGAAAGATGTAATGTTTTAGTGAACTTGCTCGTGTGGTCCTATATTATGAAAACTTGTTCATATGCGCTATGCAACGCTTGTTTGAATTTAAAATATTACCTTTTGTGCGGCTGTTTATCAAATCTGAGAGATAGCCAGTCGTCGGCTTCTGCCCCCATGCCACGAGTGCTGGGGTGTTCGGGATAAACCTGAGCACTCTTTTTCCCATTGTTGGGTCCTTCGAGGGAGGTGCTCAGCACAACGAACAAGGCAACCAGACTATAATGCTTTATCACTCTCACTTAGCCATAGAATTCTACAATTTTAAATTTTGGCGAAGCCCCTAGTATTCGGAAGGCCGAATTCGGGGCGCTATACACGCCTTAAGCCGGACAAAGCCGACTCCTCGCTCTTAGCGGCATAAGTCTTTAGGGACTCGAGACCTCTCGAACAACGACCAGCTCTCGCCTTATCATCAAAGTCAGTTTTAGCTTTCTCTACTAAGGTGCTTAGCCCAGCTGAACCGGGGCACAATTGCACTAGTTCTCCCAGTGCTACCTTAGCCGATATAGCGGAACGTAAGGTCCCAAAACATGGGAGCCGGGAAAACCCAACTATTGACCCAAGACATGATTCGGAGGTGATGCATATAATGCTATAAGTTCGGGGTGCCGCACTGTCGAAAGTGTTTGGACTTCTCACGCCGTATTATGGGGTATGCTTCAGCCCCTAGTGTATTGGCCGTACCAGAGTGTACGGGTGCTGGATGTCACGAATGAACATAT
>NC_041390.1:323047252-323055839 GCF_002162155.2 Triticum dicoccoides
GAAGAATAGAGAATGCGATAATAGTCTAGTGCCATGCATTGTTTATTCAAAAAGGTGTGTTAAAGCAGAATGATACAAGTAGTGCGATAAGCAAAAAGTAGGACTATTTGACATGTCCCCTCCAAGGGCAAGCTGAGAATGGTATTTAAAGCAGGTATTTCACTCGTTGTCAGAGACCACCTGGAAGTTCCGTGCTGCAACGTAGCTTTCTGCCTCCTTGGTTGTTGCATCGTGTGTCCGGCAACCGTACTGCCGGACGGGGTTTCTAGAGACTAAAGTCCTGAAAGAGAGAAAAATAACAAAGTGGGAAGCCCCTAGTGCGGTTGAGCCGCATCTTGGGGCGTGCCGTAGTCCTGCCCCCCTCCCCACCTCTGCCCATGTTATTTTCAATGCGTAATTGTGTACGCGTGGCACGGATTTTGCCGTTTGGCTGGGACTGGGGTGGGGGCCGCATTGCTATGCGAGCTCGGAACGTGCCAGGCGGTCTTGTTGCCGATTACTCCGGGCACGCTTGAAGGTGTCCGGGTCTTTAATCGCCGAACTGGTGGATTGCCTTACGAGGCTGCTTTGCGCTTCTGCTGCGAGGGCCGCAGTGTGCTCCTCCGTACGGAGAGAGCGCTCTGTGTTTCCATTGACTGTGATGACCCCCCGAGGTCCTGGCATCTTGAGATTGAGGTATGCATAATGCGGTACCGCATGAATCTCGCAAATGCGATTCGCCCGAGCAGTGCATGATAGCCGCTGCGGAACGGGACTATATCGAAGATTAACTCCTCGCTTCGGAAGTTATCCGGGGATCCGAAGACCACTTCCAGTGTGACTGGGCCTGTGCAATGGGCCTCTACACCTGGTATGACTCCTTTGAAGGTCGTTTTTGTGGGTTTGATCCTTGAGGGGTCTATACCCATTTTGCGCACTGTGTCTTGATAAAGCAGGTTCAGGCTGCTGCCGCCATCCATAAGGACTCAAGCGAGGTGAAATCTGTCAATGATTGGGTCTAGGACCAGTGCGGCGAATCCGCCATGACGGATACTAGTGGGGTGGTCCCTGCGATCGAAGGTGATCAGACAAGAGGACCATGGGTTGAACTTTGGGGCGACTGGCTCCAACGCATATACGTCCCTTAGCGCATGCTTCCGCTCCCTCTTAGGAATTTGGGTTGCGTATATCATGTTCACCGTCCGCACTTGTGGGGGGGATCTCTTCTGTTCTCCAGTGTTCGGCTGCCGGGGCTCCTCCTCGTCATCGCTTTGCAACCCCTTATCCTTGTTTTCGGCATTTAACTTGCTGGCCTGCTTGAACATCCAACAATCCCTGTTGGTGTGGTGGGCTGGCTTGTTGGGGGTGCCGTGTATTTGACACGAGCAATCGAGTATATGGTCCAAACTGGACGGGCCTGGAGTGCTTCTTTTGAATGACTTTTTCCGCTGACTGGGTTTAGAGCCTTTGAATTCGGCATTGACTACCATATCCTCGGTATTGTCGTTGTTAATGCGGCGCTTATGTTTGTTGCGACATGACCTGCCATTGCTATCCTTGGTATCCGAAGTACCATGGTTCTTTGATATGTTATTGCTGCGAGCCAGCCAGCTGTCTTCTCCCTCGCAAAAGCGGGTCATGAGTGTCATGAGGGCTGCCATAGATTTCGGCTTTTCCTGGCCAAGGTGCCGGGCGAGCCACTCGTCGCGGATGTTGTGCTTAAAAGCTGCTAGGGCCTCTGCATCCGGACAGTCGACGATTTGATTTTTCTTTGTTAGGAACCGTGTCTAGAATTGTCTGGCCGATTCCTCTGGCTGCTGATTTATGTGGCTCAAGTCATCGACATCTGGTGGTCGCACATAAGTGCCCTAGAAGTTGTCAAGGATTGCGGCTTCCAGATCTTCCCAATAGCCAATGGATTCTGCTGGCAGGCTATTGAGCCAATGCCGAGCTTGTCCTTTGAGCTTGAGTGGGAGGTATTTGATGGCGTGAACATCATCACCGTGGGCCATGTGGATGTGTAGGAGGAAGTCCTCGATCCATACCGCAGGATCTGTTGTGCCGTCGTATGGTTCTATATTTACGGGTTTGAAACCCTCTGGGATTTGATGATCCATTACTTCGCCTGTGAAGCATAGGGGGTGTGCGACGCCTCTATAGTGGGCTATATCGCGACACAACTCAAATGAGTCTTGTCCGCTGTGTTCGGCCCGGCGGGACTTACTTTTACTGTATCCGGCGTGACGGTTATCGTCTCGAATAGTGGCGCGCCCTCGCGATCCGTAGATCGATCTTGCGTGTTTTGCTTTGTCCTCCAATACATCTCATAGGTATGGCATATTTCCCCATGTCTTGACATTTTTATTTGAGTGGCGTCGGGGTGCGGGCTGAACTTTTGGCTGGAATGCCTCTTTGTTGCGGCCACGAGGTGGCCGATCAGCTGCGTCATATGCTGGAGATGTAGGTTTTGGTGCTTCCTCCACCAGTCGGGGTACCAACCTGCGCTTTGGGTAACTCTTGGAGGGGTGTTCGAGTTTATATTCCTCGGCCGCAAGGACTTCAGTCCATCTGTCAGCTAGCAAATCTTGATCAGCTTGAAGCTGTTGTTGCTTTTTCTTAAGGCTATTTGCCGTGCCTATAAGCTGGCGCTTGAAGCGCTCTTGTTCGACGGGATCCTCAGGCACGACGAATTCGTCATCGTCGAGGCTTGCCTCATCTTTGGAGGGAGGCATGTAATTATCATCCTCCGCCTCTCCATCTACCGCTCTCTCGGGAGGGCTGGCTTCTCCATCCTCCTGCCCTAAATCTTGCTGGAGGGGATTGTTGTTGTCTTCGGCACTGTCGGGAGTGCTGTTATCTCCCGTGCCGGTGTCACCGCTTTTTCTTTGGCGAGACTTAGAGTGGCGCCGCTGACGTCGGCGCTAGGGTTGCTTCTTGGATGGGTCATCCTCCGCTGTCCCGTCGCCATTGCCTTCTTTGGGTGTGTCCACCATATATATGTCATATGACAAGGTGGCTGTCTAGTGCCCTGTGGGCAGTGGTTCTTGTTCGCCTCCTACATCGTCGTCCATGCCGTCGATGTCTTTGGAGTCGAAGTCGAGCATGTCTGTCAAATCGTCGACAGTGGCTACTAAGTGGGTGGTGGGTGGGCGGCGAATTTCTTCGTCATCTGTATCCCAATCCTGCTGGACATAGTTCGGCCAGGACTCTCCTGACAAGGAGAGAGACCTTAATGAGTTCAGTATGTCGCCGAAGGGCGAGTGCTGAAAAATATTTGCGGAGGTAAACTCCATGATCGGCGCCCAGTCGGATTTGATAGGCATGGGCGCAGGCGGTTTGAAGTCCGTGGCCAGGGAAGAATCCGGTAGTTCGGCGTCACGGCTCCTGTGAATGGTAAGGTCGATACTCAGCTCGATCGCTGATGAGAGTGCAGCCTCCGTGGCGGGGTCTATCCACCCGTCCATGGATGGCGCAACTGGCTCCGAATTGAGGGTCGGAGCGGTTGCCGGCGCGATCTCCTGAACACTGTCCGATGGCAGAGCTAAATCATGCTCATCGTGACTGCATGGCACACTAGGCAGGGGCTCGAACCCATCGAAAATCAAGTCTCCGCGAATATCGGCCGTGTACTTTAAGCTTCCAAACCTGGCCTGGTGGCCAGGGGTGTAACAATCGATCTGCTCCAGATGGCCAAGCGAGTTGGCCCGCAGTGCGAAGCCGCGAAACACAAAGATCTGTCCAGGGAGAAAATTCTCACCCTGAACTGCATCGGTATCGATGATTTTAGGAGCCATCAAGCCTAATGATGACGACACAGAGGAACTCTCAATGAAAGCACCAATGTCGGTGTCAAAATCGGCGGATCTCGGGTAGGGGGTCCCGAACTGTGCATCTAAGGCATATGGTAACAGGAGGCAGGGGACATGATGTTTTACCCAGGTTTGGGCCCTCTTGATAGAGGTAAAACCATATGTCCTTCTTGATTATTCTTGATAATATGGGTAGTACAAGAGTTGATCTAACACGAGATTGGAGAGGCTAAACCCTAGAAGCTAGCCTATGGTATGATTGTATGTTGTCCTACGGACTAACACCCTCCGGTTTATATAGACACCGGAAGGGGCTAGGGTTACACAAGGTTGGTTACAAAGGAGGAAATATACATATCCATATTGCATAGCTTGCCTTCCACGCCAAGTAGAGTCCCATCCGGACACGGGACGAAGTCTTCAATCTCGTATCTTCATAGTCCAACAGTCCGACCAAAGGATATAGTCCGGCTGTCCGGAGACGCCCTAATCCAGGACTCCCTCAGTCATGATGACCAGTTGCGTTGGCGTGCCGCACTATGCTTCCCAACACGAAGTACTGGCCGGGGATAAAGAGTTCCCCGGAGCTGACGCCATCTTTGATGATCAGGCGAGCCATCGATTCTTCGGTGACCCAACAGCGAAACTCTCAATGAAAGCACCAATGTCGGTGTCAAAATCGGTGGATCCTGGCTAGGGGGTCTCAAGCTATGTATCTATGATTAATGGGGAACAGGGGACGAAGAACATGGTGTTTACCCAGGTTCGGGCCCTCTATAAGAGGTAAAACCCTCCGTCCTGCTTGATTGTATTTATGTGTATAGGATGGTTACAGATTCGATCTACCACGAGATTAGGCGAGCTAAACCTATGTTTATGGGATATTGGATGTTGCTCTAGCCCTAAATACTAAAACCCTTTGTTTTATATTGACACCGGTAGGGTTAGGGTTACATGCGATCGATTAAAATAAAGGAAAGATCATGCCTAATCTTGACTTGGAGGGAACACCATAGCTCCAAAGATGTCCTATCCGGTCATGGGTCCGTGCTCTAGCTTGGCTCCACAATAGCCCATAAATTCGTCCCATAATTAAGTAGTAGGCCGGCGGCCTGGCGACCCCTTAATCCAAGACTCCCTCAACTAGTCTAAAGCCTAATGCTCCATCCATTGCTTCCGAAAGGAAAGAGGACCAAGCAAACTGAATCTGAAGCAAAGAAGCGCAAGAATCATGAAGCTTTTGATGCTGCTCCCTCCCAAATGAAGCAAAAGACGATGTCTTCAAAGGCTTCTCGAAGGGCCCAAGGACCAACAACTTCATATGTGCTCCTGGAGCCGCTGAATGTGGAGCCGATATAAGTAGCACTGCTTGCCTCCTCTCACCGAGAGCGTCGAATGGTTGTGCATCAACCTGCTATCAAAGAGGATCATGTCACTGTTGAGATTCCAGCTGTTGACAACACTAAAGTTGAAGATATTATTCATGAAAACAATGTGGAAAGAACTGATGATGAAGTCCTTCCTCAACTGCTTCAGCTAACCCAGAACCCGGTATCATCGCCTATGCCTTTGCACAATAAACACATAAGCATTGGCGGTCCCACGATGCCAATCACCCAAGATGAGTTTTGCGAAGAGCAACACCCCAACATCCCGCTACATGAAGTCATCCCGTGCACACCACCAGCTCAAGTCACTGCTCCACTTCTTGAGCCCCCCTAAGAAACACCACAGGATATGGAGAAGACTACGCCATCACCGCATGTTTCACCCTCATTCTGAAGGCTTCGTAGAGGACCCAGACCCTTTGTCTCCATGTCAAGTATCCCTGAAGAGTATGTGCACACCACTAGCTCAGTAGCACGTCAAGTGATCCCTGAAGCCATCCCATCCAATACTACACAAGAGTCTAAAGCCAAAGTGGCTGAAGATACTCCAGCTGCATCAGTCGATGACAATTAAGAATAAGTACATGTTGAGATTGTTACTGCTAACAACATTGCACGAGAAGTGAACGTGCCTGAATGCCACCCAGACTAAAGCCAGTAATGTTGATGCTGCTGCCAGCCAGACTGAAGCCAGTGATGGTATCATCGTTGAAGCCAATCCGCAGCCTGACGCCACACTCCACACGGAAGGCCAATGTTGCCACTGAAGATGCTCAACCATCCACCTCGTATGTTGTTGCTGCTGCACGTGTTTCACACACGATGGCGAGGGCTTTCAATCATGAAGGAGAGCTCATTAGTGTCAGGTGGCCTATCCTTACACCTCTTGAAGCTCATGGACCACTATATGACTATCATATCGAGCAAAGGCCTCAGACGCAGAAGCCCATGCCAAGAATGCCCAGGCTTCCCATGTGTTAAACTTCATAGGGCAAAACACTTTCTTTGACAGAGCCAAGAAACCCTACAAGAAACCAAAGGTGGCTTCAGACAGATTCTGGAGTCATTGCAACGAAGCTATTACTCATGCATCATGTACAAGCATGACATAATCTTTCCCCACAAGCGCATATGCTGTGAAGCCATGGCTAGACTGCCATGTTTAGAAGAAGCCCATGATTGCTTCTGCAATGTTGGCCTACTCCCATTTCTTGTTGACAAGGAACATTGGAATGAAGAACTACTACTCTAATTCTATGCCACGTTGCACATATCGGGCTACAATAGGGATACAAAGACATGGGTCCTTTAGTGGATGATAGGAGATGTCCGTCATCAAGCCAAAGCTCAAGATATTCTCGAGCTCATTTCCCTGCCCACTCCTAGTGATCTTTATCAGCCAGGTTGTCAGCTTTATGAAAAGGAGCTTGAAAGCATATTCTAGAAGCCAATGCCCAATATGAGCCAAATGCTGAGTATGATGAAGCCATTGTCTGCAGATGCTGAGTACCCCACCCATTCCTTTGTCAATGACCTCGACTACCTATCCTGCACCATCTACCATATTGTGAGGCATACTTTGTGGCCAATCAAAGGGCACACCTCCTCTGCGAAGCTTTAAGGTACTTTGAAGACTTTGGTTGACTACATTCTCAATGGCATCTGCTTCAATACTTATGGTTTCTTCATCAGGAAGTTGGCAGCTTCACACATTTATCTCTTTGGACTGAAATTCTATGCTCCATGGACTATGCGGCTAATTAAGCTTCGCTCAACTATCAACTATTGATTGGTAATGATCAAGGGGGATTGGGAGTGCTGGCAACTTTTGTTCAAAACAAAGCTCTGCTGCTTAAGTATCTTCACAAGTTCTATAATAGGCACAACATTCCCTGGGTCATTTTGATTTGGGAGTCCTATTACAAGAATGGGTCACTGCCAGGATGTAGTTGGATTGGATCATTGTGGTGGAAGGCCAACCTTAAACTCATTGATAATTACAATTCTTTGGCCAAATGTAATATTGGTGACGGAAGAAGTAGTATTTTCTGGTCTGATCTATGTGTAAGTGCATCTAGTGACACCCCTAGTTGGTTTTGGAGTATTGATGACAAACCTAGTTGAGGGACTAATGAGTTTGTGACAATTGCAGGATAACACAGGTAGAAGTCCCTCATTGATTCGGTTTTCTTACCAGAGATGACCCCTAAAAATGTATGAAGACATTGAAGTCAGAGGTGGTATGTGAAGACATTCACATTGAAGACTATGATAAGAGAAGACATCGCGTGAAGACTATGGAGAGCGAAGACTTAGCAGTTTCGTCATTCTATGTTTTTCTTTGTTGAGTCATAGGAACCACGGTACTGTTAAGTGGGGTCCTAGAGAACCAGTCAGAATGACTGAAGTGATTCTTAACCAAAATCCTATGTCTTCGAGTGAAGACTATGAGAGCAAATCTTGTCCAGAGTTGGATAAGTCAGCTTTGCTTGTAGTCCAAGTAAAGTTGCCGTGTGTGTTTGAAATCTGACAGTTGGAACACGTGTCAATTCCTTAGTGACCAAGGGTCATTTCGGACAAACCAGGTCGGGTTGCCCAGTGGCTATAAATAGCCCACCCCCTACAACCATAAACGGTTGGCTTCTCAAAGTTAGTACACGTCTTTTGTCGTTTGAGAGCAACCCACCTCGAAGCCTTTGAGAGAGAATTCCTTGTGAGGATAAAGCCCTAAACACCCAGAGCCAAAGAGTGTTAGGCATCACTGAAGTCTTCCTGTTTGTGTGACCTGAAGAACTATTACACCTGAGGACTGTGAATCCTCCAGCTGGTTAGGCATCGCGTTCTTAGCATCCAAGAGTCATTGTGGATCGCCGGTGAACGAAGTCTGTGAAGGTTTGGAAGTCTACCTTGAAGACTTACCAGAGTGATTGGGCGAGGTCTGTGTGACCTTAGATCAAGGGGAATATGGTGAGGACTGAGTGTCCTGAGCTGCGTGTCCAGGACTGGGTGTCCGGGACTGTGTGTCCTCAGGTTTAAATACCTAGCCGCCCTAACCAGACGTACAACTGTCATAGCAGTTGGAACTGGTCTACCAAATCTTTGCCTTCACCAAGCTCACTGGTTCTATCCTTCCATCTCTTTATTTACAGTTGATCCTCGTGAAGTCATTGCCTATTTGCATTGTCCATTTGTCTTCACTTTGTGAATGCTTGTTCAGATTGGTTTCATATTATCTTCCATCCTGATCCATACTGCCTAGCTGCTGTTAGTCTTTGTGATTTCACTTCATTGAATACTTGACTATGGCTTGTCTAGGGTAGTCTACCTTCCGCTGCATGCTTATAGGTTCATTTCTATCATTTGTCTTCAGAACTCCCATATTTTGAAGACTTTCATAAAAACCGCCTATTC
>NC_041390.1:323056173-323188116 GCF_002162155.2 Triticum dicoccoides
CCCCCTCTAGTCGATATAATGCACTTTCAATTGGTATCAGAGCAAGGCACTCCCTTGTTCAATGTGATTTTGGTTTAACCGCCTGGAGTTTTAGTTATGTCGACCACAGGAATGAAGACTGTGTCATGCCCCATCTTTGACGGTCACGAGTATCCCAAGTGGAAGGCCATGATGAAGAAGCGCCTCATGGCGATGAACAGCGAGCTGTGGACCGCCACTGAGATTGGTCTGACCGATCTATGCAAGATGGCGGAGGCTGATGACATTTGCAAGTACACTCTTCTCAACCTCATGGCGAAGGACGTCATCTGCTCCTATCTATCTCAAAATCAGTTCAGGAATATCGTGCATCTCGATCATGCGAAGCTTATCTGGGACCATCTCTCTGAGGTCTATGAAGGTCATCGAACTCGTCATGATCCTTGGTTTGAGGACTTTAAGGAATCTCTCAAAGCGATGACATTCGAACCAGAATCATCATCTTCTACATCATGCCTTATGGAAAAAGATGATAAGGTAATTGAATGCTATCTACCTGAATCCAGTGATGATGAATCTGGTGATGAATTTGGACCCAGCTATGCAAAACTTGCTTCCCTTGCCACTAAACAACAGAAAGCTATGGAACATATTCAAAAACTGTTAGACAAAAGCGATGACCTGTTGGACGCTGAAATGACTCAATCTCAGTCCTTAATTGAAGACATAAAAAATCTTCATGTTAAGTATGAGGAACTTGAAAGTCGTCATGAATCGCTCTCAACAACTCATGAAAAGCTTTCCTATTATTATCTTCAAAGGAAGCAAGAACTCGAGAAATTGAGAGCGGCTCATGAAGATCTTCAAAAGGAAAACGAGTCACTTCGCGCTGAACAGATCAGTTCCGCCCAGGAAGGATTTGAACCACCATGTCTTAAATGCATTGAGCGTGATAACGCTACTTCTGTTGCTGAAGGTTCTACTGCTGCTACTGTTGCAATATCTTCAACTGCTGATGTGGTAACTAACCCCTCTGCTGAGGATGCCACTGCTATTGCTGATGAGAATGCTAGGTTGAAGACATTGCTTGAAACAGGGATGTTCAAAAGTCTCAAAGGGCATCAGACACTATGTGATGTCCTCAAAAGGCAGATCCTGAACCGAAACCCTAGGAAAGAGGGTGTTGGGTTCGAAAGGACAATGAATGCTGATGGCTCTTACTGGAAACCTGAGTAGTACCCCAAAACAACATGGGTTGCTGCAAAGGAACCTTCAGCGGATCCATCCACCCTATCTGGCTTCACTTGTGCTAATCCCATTGTTATTGATGAATCCTTTGATGCAAACTATAAACTATTTAAGAATCAGAATGGTGAAGTGTTTGCCAGGTATATTGGTACTAACTGCAGGAATGGGCCGCCTATGAAGAAAGTCTGGGTGCCGAAAAGATGTTTGGAGAATCTTCCTGTGATTGTCGTCATGACACCACACATGAAGAAGACAAACCCCAGACCATAGGCTTCATAAGGTCCAAAGGCTTCATACAGACAGAGGACTCACCTGAGTCGCACTAACGCAAATGTTTTGCAGGGAAACCTTACTCAGGCCTATGAATATGAGCGCGTTTCATCAAAATGCCATGTTCATAAGACCAAGAACTACTCTGCTTATTCTTATGAGTACTATTGTCCACCTGCAAGACTTTTTGCTAGGGCTCCAAATCCAAAGTTCTTAGATGCTGCACTTAGACTCATTGCTTCGAAGCCACACTTGAAGATGTGGGTGGCTAAGAAAGCTTAACTCTCTTTTTGCAGGGAAAGGTCTCCAGCCGAAAACCAAAATCGTCCGAAGCTATTGCTGGGGACCTTAAACATCTTGTAGGGCGCAAGATCAAATGCCCAAATATTCTTATTATGTATTTTGTTCCTGAGTCGCTTGCCACTTTCCCTATCAGTCCTAACCTCGATCTAAGCTTTCATAATCCACTTGTTCGTCAAATGTTTATGCTTCACAAATCTCTTCGTGAAGCCTATCCCCCTAACTGCACTGTAGGGTACGACACCAGCTGCATCAGAATGGATTATTGATAGTGGGTGTACTAATCACATGACTGGCAAGCGAAGCCTTCTCATGGACTCAACCTTACGTCCATCTGACAAATGTCACATCACATTTGCTGACACTGGTAAAAGGAAGGTATTTGGTCTAGGTAGAGTTGCCATCTCAAAGGACCAACACATGGATAAAGTCATGCTTGTTGAATCCCTTGGTTTCAACTTAATGTCTGTCTCAATGCTTTGCGATTTAAACATGATTGTGATGTTTGGAAAATATCGTTGCCTTGTTCTAATGGAATCTGACAAGTCTCTAGTGTTTGAAGGGTATCGGAAAGATCATTTGTACGTGGTAGATTTCTCAGCAGGACCACAACTTGTCGTATGTCTTCTAGAAAAAGCTTCTGGATGCTGGCTCTGGCATCGGAGGCTTGGGCATGCTGGCATGAGGAACCTCCACACCCTTGCAAGGAAGAAGCATGTCATAGGAATCGAGGGCGTCAAGTTCAAGAAGGATCACTTATGCGGTGCCTGTGAAGCAGGAAAGATGACGAGGGCCAAGCATCCCTCGAAGAAAATCATGACAACGACTCAACCCTTCGAACTGCTCCACATGGACCTTTTTGGTCACACTCATTACTCAACTCTTACTACTACTGCTTGTCTCTATGGCTTTGTCATTGTTGATAATTATTCAAGATATACTTGGGTGCATATAATCCTCTACAAGACTGAAGTGCAGGATGTCTTCAGACGCTTCACCAATCGAACCATGAACAAATATAGCGTCAAGATCAAGAACATCAAAAGTGACAATGGCACTGAATTCAAGAACACTAGTCTAGACACTTATCTTGATACTTTGGGCATTACACATGAATTCTCAGCTCCGTACACACCGCAGCAGAATGGCATCGTGGAACGCAAGAACAGAACACTTATTGAGATGGCCCGGACAATGCTTGATGAATACAAGACTCCAAGAAAGTTCTGGCCTGAAGCCATTGATACTGCATGCCATATCATCAACCATGTTTATCTTCACAAGCTTCTCAACAAGACATCCTATGAGCTCCTTACTGGCAAGAAGCCAAATGTCAGTTACTTTAGAGTATTTGGTGCCAGGTGCTGGATCAAGGATCCACATCACACTTCAAAATTTGCACCAAAAGCACATGAAGGTTTTATCCTTGGATATGGAAAGGATTCGCACTCCTACAGAGTCTTCAACCTTTTTCACTATAAAGCGGTTCGATGAGACTAACAGCTCACAAAGAGAGCACCTGCCAAACGTGCTAGATGAAGTTCCATCCAGTGAATCAATTAAACTTATGGGAACCGGAGAAATCATACCATCTGAATCTCAGCCTGAAGAGGGACTTATCATGTCCGCACCTGATCAAACTGAAGACAATGCTCAGCCTGAAGACAATCCTTCTAATGATGACAATGATCAGCAAGAGCAAAATCTTTGTCCTGTACATCCTCGTGTTGCAAATGAAGTACAGATTGAGAGAATAACTGATAGCATCAATGCACCAGGTCCACTCACTCGTTCGAGGGCAACACAGCTAGCAAATTTCTGTGGGCACTTCGCATTCGTCTCAATATCTGAACCCCAGAAAGTTGAAGAAGCCTTCATGGAACCTGAATGGATTCAATCTATGCAAGAAGAGCTTCAACAATTTGAGCTGAATAATGTATGGGAACTGGTTAAGCATCCTGATCCTCGCAAGCACAATATAATAGGCACCAAATGGATATATCGCAACAAGCAAGATGAGCATGGTCAAGTTGTCAGAAACAAAGCTTGTCTCGTTGCTCAAGGGTACACTCAAGTTGAAGGGTTTGACTTCGATGAAACATTTGCTCCTATGGCTAGACTTGAAGCCATACGCATACTGCTGGCCTATGCAAATCATCATAACATTCTTCTGTATCAAATGGATGTGAAGAGCGCTTTTCTCAATGGCAAGATTGAAGAAGAAGTGTATGTTGCACAACCGCCTGGCTTTGAAGATCCAAAACATCCTGACATGGTGTACAAGCTCAACAAGGCACTGTATGGCCTCAAACAAGCCCCTCGGGCTTGGTATGACACACTCAAAGACTTCCTGAAGAGCAAAGGCTTCAAACCTGGTTCCCTCGACCCCACTCTCTTCACGAAGACATATGATGGTGAACTGTTTGTGTGCCAAATATATGTGGATGACATTATCTTCGGCTGCACCAATCAGAAATACAGTGAAGAGTTTGGATATATGATGCAAGAGCAATATCAGATGTCCATGATGGGTGAGCTGAAGTTCTTCCTTGGTCTTCAAATACGTCAGCAACGCAACGGCATCTTCATATCTCAAGAGATGTACCTCAAAGGTTGCCTAAAGAAATTTGGGATGCAAGACTGCAAAGGCTTCACGACGCCAATGCCAGCCAAACATCATTTGGGTCCCGACGACAATGGTAAAGAGTTCGATCAAAAGGTATACCGCTCCATGATTGGTTCTTTACTTTATCTATGTGCATCTAGGCTAGATATTATGCTTAGTGTTTGCATGTGTGCTCGATTCCAAGCGGCACCAAAGGAATCGCATCACTTAGCTGTGAAGCGAATTCTTCAATATTTGGCTTACACCCCAACATTAGGATTATGGTATCCAAAGGGCTCAGAGTTTGATCTGGTTGGATTCTCGGATGCTGATTATGCTGGTGATAAAGTGGATCGCAAGTCTACATCAGGCACATGTCATTTTCTGGGACGATCACTTGTATGTTGGTCTTCAAAGAAGCAGAACTGTGTATCTCTCTCCACTGCTGAATCTGAATACATTGTTGTTGGGTCTTGCTGCGCTCAGCTTCTATGGATGAAGCAAACACTCAAAGACTATGGCTTTCATCTGAAGCAAGTGCCACTCTACTATGATAATGAAAGCGCCATCAAGATTGCCAACAACCCAGTTCAGCACTCGAAGACAAAGAACATTGAAATTCGTCTTCACTTTCTCAGAGATCATGTTGTGAAGGACGATATTGATATCATACACATCAACACTGAAGAGCAGTTGGCAGATATCTTCACCAAGGCCTTGGATGAGAAGAGATTTTGCAAGTTACGGTGTGAGCTAAATATCTTGGAATCCTCAAATGTCCTGTGATCAGGCACACATCCTAACACTTACGCATATTGATGACTTAGATGTGAAACACACGAAGTAAAGTATATCTTCAATCAATGAAGACATACATTCTAAGTGTGAATACATTAATGTGGAATTTGACTTTGGAGCGCCACGATAATTGTGCGTCGTGTCTGGGTCTAATACTTCCTATACGTTGGGTAACGCCACCACCAAATTTTTCTGTTTGAAGTGTTTCACTCATGGTGTTACGTTTGGTTTGTCTTCACATTTGGTTTGGACTCAATCTCAACTTGTCTTCATGATTATCTTCACTATGTTGATTTGATTGTCTTTCTCATATATATATACTAGTGTTCTGTTCTCTACAACATTCACTTATAGCTATGTCTTCTTGTTGAATCTTTTGAACTAAGTGAATGTGATCGGACCCTAACCTCTCAATGCTTTCTATGTCAAACTCTATCTCTCCAAATCATATGCATTCTATTGAAACTGTCGAATATATTCTCTGCGTCCTTGTCAACAGAAGATACAGAGACAAACATTAAGTCTGTTTTCAATGCTAAATCCTTTCACCTGAAACCCGGAGAAGTGGGAACGACCACCCGACAAACCAGGCGTGCGTGGGAACGTGGAACAACCTCCGATATGTTGCATGATAGCCACGTGCCCTTCAGATGTGAATCGCCAGTGGCACCTGTGTAATAACACTATGCCGTCCCTATCCCTATAAATACACGCCTCACCACCGTTATTATCCTTTCATCCACTCTTGCACAAACCCTAGCGCCACTGCTAGCCCTCGACGACGCCGGCGACGAAGCGCTTAGCTGCCGCGACCTCACCGACGCCGTCTTAACACCGGCCGCGGACATTGTCTTCTCCGCCGTCGCCATAGGTGTCCTCCGTCGCCAAGTTAGGGCACGGACGATCGAACTACTCGTCCTCCTCTCCCACTCCGTCTAGCAGTTCTTTGTGTGGTAAATAAAACTTCCTTTTTACGGCCCCTTTGATCCTATAGATTCATTACTTTCTACCACAAGCAGTTTCTGTTCACACAAGTTGGATCTATTTCATACTGCATATCATAATATGCCTAGTATGTTCACTTATGCTTCACAAAGTAGTTAGATTCCCCACTTGTACTTATTCGTGGATTCATATAAATCTGGAACCAACTCTTTATCTATGAGTGAATGTCTTCGCACGATGAGGTCAATGTCTTCTAAACTGATTTATCTTCAAAATCTTCTGAGAATGCATATGACCTCCTCCCCATCCCTCGCACCTTAATGCTGTCATAGGTACATGTCCGTGGGAGAATCCCTTGGTTCTCATAGTCTGCATTTGTTTGCAGAATTCTTACAGCATCACATTAACTCTCCCGAAGCCAGTTCCTGTTTGACCAGAAAGCGGAAGCCTTTGAAGCCTTTCAGTTTACAGTTCATGGCTACAGAGAAATCAGCAAGGAAGGGTGGAAGACAGCGTCGAGGGGAACATCAAGAGATCTGCCTGATGACCTCTCAGAGTTGTACAAGACAGATCCAGAAGAGGATTACAATCAGCGCAAGACACGAATCCAATGGACTCGAAGATATTGGGCCGAACAATGGTTTAAATATAAGTTTGTGACCTAGGAGTATGCTGAGAAGAATGCCATCAAGAGTCCTTGGGGTGACATTCTCTTCTGAAGCCTTCCACCCAAGACCAGAGCTGAAGCTATTGCTCAGAGTTTCTATCCTTGTATGGTCCGTGGACCACAGCCTGAAAATGCCGACCCATCATCACTGCTCTGGTGTCGTGATGATAATCTCTTCAAGCGCAACTTCCAGCATGCAAAGGCATCGGCCAAGGAAAACAAGAAGTCATTGGGACTAGACTTCAACCCTGGTCCTTCTGCTCCCCGGGCTGACGGCACACGCGATGCTGAACCCAATATCATCGGACCTTTCTACAACCTTGATGGCCTTATCAGTCACATTTCTATTCAAGGTGCCAAAGTGGATCATTCTGATGATGATGCCAACACTGATGAAGCCCCAGCTCCTACTACAAAGCCGCAAAAGCAGAAGAAGGCTAAAGGTTCAAAGTAAGCTGCTCCTCCAAAAGCTTCACATGCGAAGCCACTGGCTACTGCACCTCCTGAAGACAGTGTGCAGTCTGAAGATCTATCACGTATCTCCAAGAAGACTGAGATGAGAAAGAATATTGATCAGGCACTGACTGCTGCTGCTATTGTGTGCAATGACGCCATTGATCTGTCCAGCGATGAAGATCTTGCAGATGACTCTCTTGAGCAACTGATCAAGAGCAAGGAAGAAGCAGAGATCTTCAATGATTTGCCTCTCTTTGATGTGGCAATCATCCATAAATTCATTGATGAGTAGTTTGATACGTCCTACCTCAGCTTTGAAGATCTGCAACTTCCAATTGGCCTCAGTGTCGCCTTCACTGGCACCATTGCTTCTGAGCTAGCTCTAGCTCAGTGCATCATTGAACTGAAGCAAAAGATCGACTATGAGAAAGCTCAGTTCAAGAAGCACATGGCCAAGCTCATCGTGCAAGATGTGAAAAACTTCAAGATTATGCTGCACGAGCTCAAGGAAGCCTTTCTGAAGAAGCGTGAAGAAGCTAAAGGTTCTCGTGAGCGCATGAAGAGCCTGGCTGACAAGTGTGCGCAAGACTACAATGAGGCTGAGAAGCGCAAGGCTCTTGGTCGTCCTGGCATCGACCCAAGAATGGCTGCAAAGAAGAAGAAGCCATCAACAGACCAATCTGCACCTTCAAGGCGGGAAGATCCACGCATAGTCTTTCCAAGCAGCATTACTGGCTCGAAGCCAAAGGTCCGATCAACCGCTTCAGACTGAAGAAGATGAGGATTGCCGAGGCTGAAGCCAGAAAGAGGAAAAATCCTGATGCTTCTGATGTCGCTCCCTCCAAGAAGAAGCGTAGAACCAAGAAAGATTGGGCTGCTCCCACAGAGCCCCTTGTTGTAGAACCCATCTCTATTGCTCGCCCTAATTCCTTGCATCAAAAAAGACGGATAGTAGTTTATGAGCTTGCTTCCACAAAGGCTCCTGAAGCTGAAGACATTCCAGCAGTTGACCCCACCGCTGCTGAAGACATTGGTCACCATGACAATGTTGAAGATGATGAAGTCCTTCCTCAGATCGAGCACCAACTAGTATCATTGCCTGTGCTCACGCACAGCGAACTCATCAGCATTGGTCGTCCTCTGACGCCAACTGCTCAGGATGCATCGTGGGCTGATCACCCACAACAACAAGACACCCTGAGTACTCCCCAACAACAACATGTCACACCACCTGTGCAAGACGAAGAAGACGACTTTGAGGTCCAGCCAACTCCATCTCCACAGGCATCGCTAGCGCTACGTAGGCTTCGCAAAGGACCAAGGCCTCAAGTCCCTCTTTTGAGTGTTTCAGAAGGAGAAGTGCACCACCAATCTGTTGCACGTCAAGTGTTTCTAGATGCCACTCCTACTGTGACTGTCTCTGAATCTGAAGCCAAAATGGCTGAAGATGTTCCGGCTGCATCAGTCGATGAAGAAGAAGCCCCAAGAGTTGCTACACCCCCGTCTCACCAAGATGTTGTTCTCGAGGAGAACATCACCGACCCTGTAGCTTCTGAAGTGGAGGTTGAGAATCCTAAGGCTGCCACCACTAACACCACTGAAGCCAATCACGTGGTCATGGCTGAAGACACTGTGGAGCCTGCACCTAACACTGTGCCAGAGGCCAATGAAGCCAATGATGCACCTCCAACAGATGTGCAGCCTGACGCCTCTGTTGATGCCACTGCTCCTGTTCCGCCACCAAGGCCACACACTATCGAGCAAGCATTCAACTATGGCCAACTTATCATTGCCAAATGGCCTTTTCTGACTCCTCCGCCTGCTGCTGGTCCTTAGTTTGACTATCACATTGAGCACAGGCCTCAGGTTCAGAAGCCAATGTCAAGGTTACCCAGGTTTCCACGTACTGCATTTGCACCCGGATCTTTTAATATCAATGGCTTCAAGGCACACAACACCTTCTTTGATAGCGCCAAGAACCCCTACACCAAGGCAAGAATATCTTCTGATTGGTTCTGGAGCTATCAGCAGTGCATTTATTACTCATGCATTCCGTACAATCAAGGTCGCATTTTCCCACATTGCGTCTTGACACTAAAGCCATAACTGGTCTGCCTTGTTTGGAAGAAGCTCTGGATTGCTTCAGAGAGTCTGGATTGTTGTCGTTTGTCACTGACAAGGAGCACTGGAACGAAGAATTGCTGCTCCAATTCTATGCCACTCTACATATTCGTGGCTACAACAGAGATCCAAAGACTTGGGTCCTTGAGTGGATGACAGGCAATGTTCATCAGGAAGCCAAAGCCTTTGATATCATTGAGCTCACTGGTCTGCCCACTCTAGGAGATCTTTACGAACCTGGTTGTCAGCTTCATAGTGCAGCTATGGAGAGCAATTTTCACAAGCCTGAACCAAACATGAGTCAGATGCTTAGCATGATGAAGCCTTTGCCTCCAGATGCTGCATATCCTAAGGAGTTCTTTGTTGAAGACCTTGAGTATCTGCCATGCACTATCTATCACATTCTCCACATGTAGAGCTGGAAGGTGCAATGAAGACTTTGGTCTTCCATATTCTTCACGACAAATGCTTCAATGCACAAGACTTCTTCATCCGCCAACTTGCTGCATCAGGATCTCATCTCTTTGGCTTAAAGTTTTACGCTCCATGGATTATGCGGCTGATCAAACTACACTCAGCTGTCACCTATCAGCCCTCTGCTCGCAATCATCGGATCTTTATGCCTGACGTCGATATGTCAGTTGAAGCCATCTATCCAGAGCCTGCCAAGGAGTCCCTTAGTCTTCAGAATGCTGATAAGCAAAGTTTGTCACAACACATTGATGGAGATCCAGCAGTCGCTCGTGTTTATCCTCTAGCTGGTACTACCCGTGCACCTCATCGTGCCCTCGCTGAAGCAACTGAAAGCACCATTGCCCAACGGCCCAAGAAGCGATCTCGTGTTCTCAACGACCGAGAACTTCTGGTTGCCCTTCATCAGAAACAGGATAAGCATCATGACTGGCTGAAGCACCAAATGCAAAGCCTCTTGGTGGATGTAAACAGGATTCACAACCTTGCCACCAAGAATGCCTTTGTTGCCCATGAAACTTGTTAGTGTACATGGAAAGGGCTGACGCTTATGTGTTTTGAAGATGATATTCAAGAGGATGGCTTCTCTGAACACTTCAAGTTTGACTCAACACCTCCAAGAAGGACTGTGCTACGACGAACTCCGTCTCTTGAAGACTCTGAGTTCTCCTCCTCTGCTGCAATAGTGAATGCACGTGTCATTGATGATGAAGACGATGCTACTTCACCACCTTCAGCGCGAATCAACACTACACCGAGTTTGTCTGCACCGCCAACCAACACCAAAGACCCTGCTGCTTCACCAACTCCTCACGGGGACGAGTAGGTGCTCTATGTCTTCAAAACTTTTTGGTCCTTACTGATAAAAGGGGGAGAAGCATATGAGTTTGATAGTCTTCAAGCGGGTTCATATGGGCAGTAGTTTTATATTTTTCCTAGTGTTTACAACTCTCGCGTCTTGATACATTTGGTTCTTTGAGTTGTAACACTCAAACTCGATGGTCGTCTGCTACTTATTTGCTATTCTGTGATGCGATGATAAATTCCGCATGTGCGACAATAAGTTCCGCACTTAGATCATTTTGCAGATGTCCATTTTCCATTATGCATGTCATTATCTTCATATACTTTTCATGCATGATAAATTGTCATCATAAGTTGAAGAGGATCTCCACAAGTACAACCTGCGATGTGCATTTGCATACCAAAAGCAAATTACTTATATGCAGATCTTCAGGGGGAGCCTTTGCCACTTATGAAGACAATAACCTATCCTTTACAATTTCACATATTTTATTCCCCGTTGAAAACTTCAACTAGTTTGTCATCAATCACCAAAAAGGGGGAGATTGTAAGTGCATCTAGTGCCACCGCTAGTTGGTTTTGGAGTATTGACAACAAACCTAGTTGAGGGACTAATGTGTTTGTGAGAATTGCAGGATAACACAGGTAGAAGTCCCTCATTGATTCGGTTTTCCTACCAGAGATGACCCCTAAAAATGTATGAAGACATTGAAGTCAGAGGTGGTATGTGAAGACATTCACATTGAAGACTATGATAAGAGAAGACATCGCGTGAAGACTATGGAGCGCGAAGACTTAGCAGTTTTGTCGTTGTGTGTGTTTCTTCGTTGAGTCATAGGAACCACGGTACTGTTAAGTGGGGTCCTAGAGAACCAGTCAGAATGACTGAATTGATGCTTAACCAAAATCCTATGTCTTCGAGTGAAGACTATGAGAGCCAATCTTGTCCAGAGTTGGATAAGTCAGCTTTTCTTGTAGTCCAAGTAAAGTTGCCGTGTGTGTTTGAAATCTGACCGTTGGAACACGTGTCAGTTCCTTAGTGACCAAGGGTCATTTTGGACAAACCAGGTCGGGTTGCCCAGTGGCTATAAATAGCCCACCTCCTACAACGATAAACGGTTGTGTAACATCCCAAATTTTCAATTTGGAATGTTATACATTAGATCATCATGCATATCATATTTTATTTTTGCATTTTGGTTGATCCTAGAAATTCTATGCAACTCAATGACCCACGGAGAGAGTTGGGGATTTTGTTATTTTCATATTTGAGTTTTCTCAAATTTTGAGAATCGGATCATTTGATTTTGTTTATTTTATCATCAATTATTTCTATTACAAAAAAATATGAGAGAGGTAATAAAATGACTTTCCCAAAATAAAGAAATATTGAGGATTTAATAATAAAATCAAATAAGTTTTTATTTCGGAGTTTTTTGGTGTTTTATTTGAATTTAGGAAAGAATGCATTTTTCAAAATTGCATTTAGGTCCCAAATAAATGTTCACCTTGTGCGGCTTGATTTTAGAAGCCCGTGAAAATTTATTTTGGAATTTTTGGAGTCCATTTAGTATTTCTTTTTATTTTTCTTCCGAGCGGAATAATTAAAAAAACGAACCGACTTAACAGGCCGTGTCCGACCTGGACACCGATCGGGAGGCCTTTAAAAGCCGAGGTCCAGCCCCGGGGAAAACCCTAAAGCACCCTAAGCCGCCGCTGCCCTAAGAAGCTGCCGCCCACGTCCGCCGCCGCCGTCGCCGGATCCCGCCGTCGAGGTTCGTCGCGCCTCGTTTTCTATGCCGAAAAAAGAGGAAAAAAATTTGGCGTTCGTCGTTTTTCTTTTTCTCGGATTAAATCCGCGATTTTTCTGATCGCGATTCTTGATCCGATTTTCGTTTTAGTATAATTTTTCGCTCGTTTATCGGAATCAGGCGATTCAAGCGCCTAGAGATTCGTCTCGAAACCCTCTATTCGTTTAACCACCTTAAAATAGATTTTCTACTATAAAATTTGCTCTAGATCCAGATTACTAGAACGAAGTTGTTTTCTTTCGCAGTTTGTTTTTCGTTGCTTCGTTCGATTTGATTCTTTTTGCCAACCGGAGTTCTTAAGTTGAACCTTCTGGTTAGATCTCTTATTTGGGTTTTACCTGTGCATTAGATGAGTACTTATTGTATGCTTGTTTGTTTGTCTGCGATAGAGTACCCGGAGTGCGCCGCTTGTTACTTAGAATCGTTAGGTTTCGCGGATCATCAGCAAGGCAAGTAACACTTTGATCATACCTTTTCTACTACCCAGTTTTATTGCATTAGATCAATCCTCACACATTGCATGATTAGGATCTAATTAAATTGTGGGATGGGAAGTAGATGAGGTAGTACCTATTACATGTTTATTATCAAACCTTTGGGAGTTACTTCTATGTTTGCTTATTATGCCATGCTATGCTAGTAGACGTGGATTGGGTGAGTGAAATCCATGACAGATTTGAGATTGTTAATTAATGGTTTATCTAAGGTGGCAACTTAAACACACATCTGGGTGGATTGAGGCACCTGGGTATTCTAGGACTTGCCTGTTTTCTTTTGGACCGCCACCCAGGCTCAAAGGGATCATGAGACTATTCATACTAGAAACTTCCGTGTGCAGCCACAAGCTATTATGGGCTCTAGCATAGTTGACTAAGTCATGCGAACTCTTACAGTGGTAGACTAGCAGATGTAGGGTATGTAGGTGGTACGGTCTACCCGATCGTAAGGTGCTAGCGCTTCTGAAAGACTATGTCTCGGTCATCCGTCTTCTCAAACACCATGTAGTGCGAGAAACAAAATGGAGGCGATCGAGTCTTGTGGGGAAAAGTGCGCAAACATCTGCAGAGTGTAATAAACTAATCATGGTTAGACGTGTCCCCGGTTATGGACATCTTGAGTATCTAGTACTTGGATTTTCAACCCATCGGCTTCTAATCCTCCACACCTTCTGATTCCACGTGTCGAGCGAATACGAGAGGTCGGGGTATTTTTTGCACATAACCCCCCCAAGCCACGTAAGAAAGGCCTCTATTTAAAGGGATTGCATCTCAGACCCATTCCACACCCAGCGGAAAATCCTTAGAGTCTTGTCAGGGAAAACCATTCAACGTGGTTAGCACCCCTAGTTCCTCCTTCCGCCCTCACGGCTCCGAAAAAGGCGATTGGGGGAGATGTTCTGTATCCCTTGAGTAGTTGGGTAAGCTCCAAACATAGGGATTCCTTCCCTCCATGGATCCGTTCCCTGTTCGAGCAAGATTGACCTCCTTCATAGGAAAAGTTCTGGCAGAAAATTTCTACAATCCAAACAGGGGGAACGGCTGTGCTTCATACCTTACTTGTTGAGAGGCGTCGGGTTTCCAATCCACCCTTTCCTCCGTGGACTCCTATAGTATTGCGGCCTCCAACTGCATGTTCTCTCGCCGGCCTCTATCCTGCACATCGCGGGTTTTGTCGCCCTGTGCGAGCTTTTCCTGGGCTGTGATACCCACTTCGATTTGTGGAGGAAGTTGTTCTGCCTCGTTCCTCGCAACCAAGAGGGGTCGATATTCGAGGTGGGCGGCGCCGAAGTATGGCACATAGCCGGGACCGGATACCTGTCCGGTACGCCGAAGAAGGCACCCAAAGAATGGCCCTTAGAATGGTTCTATATTGAAGATGTTGCTGTCCCTGAACCAGTTCGAATGGGTCTTCCTGAATTTTCAAATGCTCCGTTGAAGAAACGCCACAGCTAGCGCCCTCTGAGCCTCTAGGAGGAAGATAGCGCGGAAGTCCCTCTATTGATGGGAAAGATAAGGACACTTGCCCAGTCAGGATTATCAATAATCGAGGTGATGGCGACTTCCATAGTGCAGGTGGTCGAGCCACTCTAATACGGAGGGCTTCCCATGTGGCACTATAATGGGGAGCATGATGCCTCACGCTGCGATCGGAAGGGTCCGGACACGTCCGCCGCTTTGGTCAAAATATTGGCCGAACTGTACAAAGGGGAGAAAGAGGAGTTTACTCGTCTTAAACGTTGAGATGTATTTTCCATGTACAATCCTCCAAGCTGGGTGAGCTCTAATCCCACCACTTTACTCAATCCTCTCCCCGAATCACTTTTATTGGACATTAACCTATCTATTTGTAACAGGGATGGCGGAATGTTACTGAGGGGATCCATAACCCCGCCCCACATCCATAGGATCACAACCGGGACCTTGACCCCGGATTTTAAGAGGATCCGGACAAATATGTGGATCTCGAGGAGGGAGTATTCTACCAGGCGAGCTATGATGGCAAAGTAGTGCCAATCGTGGCCAACTATCACGGCCTCCTTCCTTCCTCACATGTAAGTAATCAAGAGACACCTTCTTCGAATGAGCTTCCTCACTATGCCTCACCCACTACACTATTTCATGCTCAAAAGGGGAGGCGCTCGACGCCACAACATGCACCAGAGGCATCTCCTAGGAGAGTGGTACCCGCGCCGAGAAAATCTTTGAAGAGAAAGGCGAACGACAATACGACAGAACCTTCATCAAAGAGGTATGATTTTTTAATCATGCCTCATCGCAGTCATATCAAACTGTGACATTATCTGTTGTGTCTTATCAGGAAAAGCATTTGTCGGACTATATCCGGGGATCATGCCGACCATGCCTCCACTAGTCAGATTCCAGACCCTGCCCTAAGGACAGGGGCTGACACGGGAGTGGCGCCGGACTGTCCTTTCACAAAGGATTCAAATGATATGCCCGTCACAAACTCTGAAGTGGAGAGCGCCATGAATCATCGGCGCTGGAGGGCCGCTCTCCATGACCCCGACTTTTCAAAAGAGGTATTCAATGACTTCCGCTCGGCCGATGCATACATCCGAGCTGGTTGGGATGGACTTGCCAGAGCCACGAACCATCATTTAAAAGATATGTGGGTAAGTGTAGATTCGATAATCATATACTAGTAGCCTCGAGACTTGAAGCAGTTGATACAACTGATTTAAGGATCATTGTATCATCAGGTACTCGCGGAGAAGAATAGCCTGCTGTCTCAAGAGCTGGAAAAGTGTCAGACCCATCTAGCTGCGGCTACCGCCGAATTAGAGAAATCTAAGGGGGCATCGCCTAGTAATGTTTCCCCGCATTAGAAAAAAGTATAATCATATACCAGTAATGTTAATATTGTTGTGTTTCCGCTGACATGATTAGTAGATCAACTGAGGGAAATACTGAACATCACCCAGGCTGGTGAACAGGAGGCCAAAAGGAAACAAGCGGCAGGCGAACGTGTGCTGACACGGGTCAAGGATGAAAAGAACAAGCTGTAGGATTCCAATACCCTGCTGGGCGACGAACTAAAATATGTGCGAGCCCAGCTAGCTGACACCGTCAAATAGAATAGGAGGCTACAAGGCGGCATATTCAGTATGCGTTTGAGTTTACCTTTATGTAATTCGGCGAAAAAATGATCTGACAGATTTATGTCGGCAGGTATGTTGACTGGCCGCCTCGAAGATTAAATATCCCGCTCTCAAGGTGACCTTCTGCAAGAGCTGTCCCAATTGCACGAGCGAGCTCAGCAAGCAATGTAGAGCATTGCGAAAGCTTTGTGGCCGTCTGCCTCTCCTCCAGGGAGTATGGATGAGCTTGTGAAGCTATTCCAGGAAGCTTGGCGGCGCTTCCGATTATGGAAGATATCGGCCTGCCGAGAAGGTGCGCGAGAGGCCTAGGCCATGGTAAAAACACGGTACACCAAGCTCGATCCGAATCATATGGCCTGGGTCGGACCAAACGGGTCTGATGGAAAAGAAATTCAAGTTAGTTTGGTATACGACCTAGTAAAGGTAGCTGCCAAATATTCCCAACAGGATTGTGAGCTAGACAGCCTATTAGATGACATAGAGGAAGAAGTTTTTGAGTCCAAATGACTATGTACTTCAATTGACAAATTTGTCCCTAGCCGGATTGTAAAACAATTTTCATGGCAAACCTTTTTGCTTTGACCTCTGGACCCGAAGGCTCGGAGTGTTTCCGAATACCCACTCAGTAATATAAACCGGGGCATGCATGGAAACCAGGCATAGGGCTCATAGTTGCTTGGACAGACAAGTTGTATCCAACTAGCTATGTTATATTACATTTTAATTGTAAGAAACTTCTTCGAAGGAGAATAGTTTCATTAAGGGTTCCTTTCCCTAGGCGGATATGCGTTAGTATGCATGTCTGAACTGTGATTGCAAAAATCACAGTGTGAGTGACATCTGGGGGTTCATAGTGTAATGAGTGTAACATGTCTTTCATCCACCGATCGAATATTCCCTTAAGAACGCTAGCTTTTGGCTTCGCCCAGTCTGAGGTACATGTCCGGATGACCCGGCAGTAACAATCATAGAGGTTCTCCCTTTATGCCCTAGCCGAACAAATGGGAACATAGGGCATAAGCACAGGAGCCAGGCAACCCAGCTTGGCCAATACTTAAGTCATAACGATGCATATAATGGCGAAGAAAAGGTACATATGTGGAAGAGGACACATATGTATTGAGCTTGATGCTCGGAAAATAATAATAAGCTTCTGTAAAAGAAGCCCCCAGGTATTATGAGGGTATACATTTAAGGATGTGCACATCATAGGTGTGCGGTTTGGCCGCACAAGAGATAAAGAGCTAAACAAAAAGTTAAAGAGAGGAAAACATAATGGAAACAAAGGGAGAAGAAGACGAACAAAGGTTCCGGCTCTAGGCATAGAATCTTTGGAGTCTGGTGACATTCCACGGGTTCGGCTCTAAGCGGTTGTTCGATGCATCATGCAGGCGGTACGCTCCTCCACTGAGAACTTCATCTATTATGAAGGGACCCTCCCACTTGGGCTTGAGCTTGTCCTTTTTCTTCTCAGTTTCCTAAGAAATTTTGGTAAAAAACGTTACTTGCAATGCATGCATGCGTGACCAATATAAATGACAAATAAAAAATTACTCCCTCCTTTCCGATTTATAGGGCTTATCTCAACTTTTTTGTTTTCCCAATTTAGAGGGCTCATCTCCATGTCATTTTTAGTTTCCAATGCACATTAAATATTTGCATGCAAGAATTAAAAAGGGGCGTCAACTTGCAACTATGGCCACGCCGCGCTATAGAGACCCCCAAGGAAACATCATCGTGCGTTGCACGTAACATCAAGATGCATTTGTATGAGCAGTTTATCTTGTCACGGAAAAGGATAAACGAGGGAAGGCCTTATTTGCAAATGTGGAGAGGGGTGTGGGTATCTTTTTGCAAAATTGCCATAGTTTTCTTCCTATACGTCAGATAAAATCGAACGGCCTATATTGCAGGATGGCAGGCACACCATCATCACCAACTCTGTTTTTATAAGAGTATTAGTACAATAGTAGAAGAGAGATAGAGGTAGATAGATATAGATTATTATTATTTTAAGAGTAGAGATTAGAGAGCTGGCGGGCAGTTCGTTGTACGACACGTTCGCGTCCATCCACTAGCCCACAATTAAAGCACACATGGCATTTACATCAAATGGGATTAGTTGTTTTCCAGGTGCATGGACCAACGCGGACTAGCGTACGTGGTCGCCATTTTTCAAGCACGCCTTTGACAAGTACGTGCATGCCATGCGCGCATGAAAATCTTACATGACCAAATTGTGCGAAGAGGAGCGGTAGGCTGTCGAACAACAGCCTGCATGTTGCAGCCATGTCATCGACACGCAACCTAAAGGCCAATTCATACTCCACTGGAATATACTGTACAGCTAGGCATTTTTTGGAACGAATGTTCCATGGAGCTCGCGCTGCAACTGGCATACTCCATAGCCCGCTTGCCTTCTCCTTCCTCTTCCACCGCTGTAATGCCCATGATGCGGTTATATCACGAATGTGTCGAGGCAGGACATACAGGCCTAACTTCATGGTGGTTTTGTCACAAGAGGGGTAATCTTCACACAATCCCATCTACTGAATAAGAAAGGGATAAAGAGTTGGCTTACAATTGCCACTTCACACAAATAACAAGTTAAACATACATCATCCAGAGTACAATCAAGGTCTGACTATGGAACCAAAATAAAAGAAGACAACCCCAAATGCTAGATCCCTGATCGTCCCAACTGGGCTCCACTATTGATCATCCGAAAAAGACACATAAAAACGACCAAGATCTCGCCGAACTCCCACTTGAGTTTGGTAGCATCACCTGCGCTGGCATCATCGGCACCTGCAACTCTTTTGGTAGTATCTATGAGTGACGAGGACTCAGCAATCTCAAAACCCTCATGATCAAGACTATTTTAGCTTATGGGTAGGATGTGGTAATGAGGTGGAGTTGCAGCAAGCGAAGAGAAAATATGGTGGCTAACTTACGAGTACAAGAGTAAGATGAGAAACTACGCAACGGTCGTTAAACTACAAGTGATCAAGAAGTGATCCTGAAACTACTTAGGTTCATACGTAACCCAAATTGTGTTTGCTTCCCGGACCCCGCTGAAAAGAGACTATCACGGCTACACACGCGGTTGATTCATTTTAATTAAGTTAAGTGTCAAGTTCTCTACAACCGGATAATAACAAATTCCCATCTACCACATAACCGCGGGCAAGGCTCTCGAAATTTTATACCCTGCAGGGTGTCCCATCTTAGCCCATCACGATCAACGAAGGATATTCCTTCTGCCGGAAAGACCCGATCAGTCTCAGAATCCCGGTTACAAGAC
The DNA here is from genome assembly GCF_002162155.2 of Triticum dicoccoides. Taxonomy (NCBI): domain Eukaryota; kingdom Viridiplantae; phylum Streptophyta; class Magnoliopsida; order Poales; family Poaceae; genus Triticum; species Triticum dicoccoides. The sequence continues at coordinate 323,075,572 of NC_041390.1, forward strand.
ATTTCGACAATGGTAAAACAAGACCAGCAAGACCGCACGAATGTGCCGACAAATCCCGATAGGAGCTGCACATACCTTGCTCTCAGGGCACACCGGATGAGATGTCCTACGAGTAAAACCAGCCCTCAAGTTTCCCCGAGGTGGCCCCGTAGTCTACTCAGTTCAGACGAACACATAGAGAAGCACTGGCCCGGGGGGGTTAAAATAAAGATGACCGTCGGGTTAATTACTCCCAAGGGAAAGGTTATAGGTTGTTAGGAAAATGTAAAACCAAGGTTGGGCCTTGCTGGAGGAGTTTTATTCAAAGCGAACTGTCAAGGGTGTCCCATAACCCCAACTGCGTTAGGAACGCAAAATCAAGGAACATAACACTGGTATGATGGAAACTAAGGCGGCAAGAGTGGAACAAAACACCAGGCATACGGCCGAGCCTTCCACCCTTTACCAAGTATATAGATGCATTAATTTAAATAAGAGATAATATGATATCCCAACATCTCCATGTTCCAACATGGAACAACCTGCAAGACACCTGCAACTAGCAACGCTATAAGAGGGGCTGAGCAAAAGCGGTAACATAGCCAAACAATGGTTTGCTAGGAAGGTGGGTTAGAGGATTGACATGGCAACATGGGAGGCATGATAACAAGTGGTAGGTAGTGCGACATAGCGATAGAGAGAACAACTAGCAAGCAAAGATAGAAGTGATATCGAGGGTAATGGTCATCTTGCCTGAAATCCCGCTAGGAAGATGAACGAGTCCATGAAGAAGACAACTGCGACGTTACCGGAACTAACAAGAAGAAGCAACACCGAAAAGGAGCAAACAACATGGTAAACCAACAAGCATAAACATGGCATGATCCACAATCAAGTATGATGCATGTCCGGTTTAAAGAGGCATGGCATGGCAAAGTGAGGCAAACATTACTACAAATTAGGTGGAGCTCAATATGCAACGAGTTGCATATTGACGAAACAACACATTCTATTATTTAGTTCTCCCTCGTTTATGTACCCAACAATATTAAATGTTGTTAACCATGGCAAGAGGTGAACATATGTAAACTAACTATTTAGGCAAGTTTAAATGAGGCCGGAAACTAGAAACAACAATTCTAGAAAATCCTCATAAGCAATTTATGGATTTGGTACTGCTCTGCCCTAAACCGGATTTTATTTTTGTTGAAAGTTGCAAATTATTAAACTAGATGAAAAACAAAGCATTTTACATATATAAAGTTTTTACATACGATGCACGATTTGTGAGATATGATATGCATGAAATTAAGGGTCTAATCTGCAAAACTGGTGTTCTCTAGAATAATAGACAAATTCACAGCAGGGAAAAAACACATCAGGTCATACCTAGCTGGCCCAACAATGCATAGGGGGGTTTAGAGGTGACTGGAGCTCACCATGAGCTCTAGGCCTGGTCGGTGGAGATGGGAGTTTGGGCCGCGGATCTGGGCCGGTTGCCGGGCCCATCCAGGGATGTGGCGGCGCTCCCGTCTCTCCTGCAAAGGAGGTTGACCAAGGCAATGGCGAGGCCAACGACGACTCCGGTGACGGGGAGGCCGGGACTGGCTGTGGGGAAGGAGGCAGGGGACGGATCTAGGCGTGGCCCCTCCGGATCTGGGTCGGAGCAGAGCGGATCGGGACTCCGCGATAACCTCCGGTGGCGGCTCCGGCGATGGCTCTGGTGGCGTCGCTGCAAGGAACAGAGGGAGTGAGATAGGGAGAAAGACAGGAGAGAGGAAGGAGTAGGGCGTGGGAAATATGACCTTGGTCCGGCGGGGTTGCCGCGGTCGCCGGCGGCGGCTAGCTCCAATGGGGTGCTCGCCGGTGGAAGGCGAGGCAGGGTTCGGCGAGCTCCCGAGCGGTGGTAGGGCACGCGGAGCTTGGGCGTGACCTGCAGGGAGCGGGGCGCGGGGCTCGAGCCGGATTGTGCCCGACGAGGGCCGGTGATGGGCTCTCCAGGGCCGCGGCGGTGGGGAGCGGTCAGGGGGACGCGTGGCGCGCGCGGGTTGGAGGAGGTGGCGGCCAGGCAGCGGCACAGCGAACGGGGCTGCGACACTTGGCGGCTGTGGGCTGGCTGGGCATGGAAACGGAGGCTAGCGGCGACGGATTTGATGATTGGGCCGCAGATTTCAAGGAGGGAGGAAGGAGAAGGCAAAAATGGCATGTGGGGCTGCTTAAATAGGGTAGGGGCTCGGGTTTGGTGGGTTTGAGGCTGTTTCAGAGCCGTTCGATCTTGATCGGACGGTCCAGAGCGGAGGGGGTGAGGCAGGTGGGCTAGTGGCCTGTGTAGGAGGGCTTGACCTGAGAAGAGAGAGTCGGAAAGCGGCTCGACGACTGTTTCTAGAGAGCGAAACCATCTGACGTATGACCGGCTATAATGCCGCTATATGTTTAACGGTTGGACTATCAAATGAGCTCCGAATGCTACGAAACTTGACAGGTGGTCTATCTACACTATAATAAGACCGCACGCCAACTTTCAACCCATTCCGAGAACATTTTTATGCCACTTATAAACTAATATTTCGGAGGTGCCGCGGGCGCGTGCAAGTGTGTCTGGGCTCAGAACGGATAACGGAAAAACTAGGAGACCCGGATGGATGCAAGTTTTGAAAACATGATGATGCAATGCACATGATGACATGGCAAGATGCAACATGCAAGCGAATGACAAGGCAACAACAGCGAATAACTGGAAGACACCTAGCGCATTGGACTCGGGGCGTCACAACCGCCGAAGCACGTCCACGGGAAGCGACCGGTTAACCCTTTTATTGGAGTGCTAGCTATCACAAAAAGATGCATGCATGACCACTAAAATTTCCTTTCTCTTATCTCGATGTAATAAATGTGGCATGAAACTCACAGCCCTTCATGTCTGAATATAATGGAAATAATCATCCTCCTCTGGCTCCGTTTCTCCCGCGTCGTCGTCCTCCTGTTCCGGCTTCGCGTCGTCATTCTCCTCCTCCGGTTCCACGTGTTGATCCTGTAACATCCCAAATTTTCAATTTGGAATGTTATACATTAGGTCATAATTTCATATCATATTTTATTGCATTTTGGCTTTATCCTAGAAATTCTACGCAACTCAAGGACCCACGGAGAGAGTTGGGAATTTCGTTATTTTCATATTTGAGTTTTCTCGAATTTTGAAAGGAGGATCGTTTGATTTTAATTATTTTCTCTTCGAATATTTCTTTTATAAAAATAAAAGAGAGAGGATAAAATGACTTCCTCAAAATAAAGAAATATTGGAGATTTAATATTAAAATCAAATAAGAATTTATTCGGAGTTTTATCTCTATTTTATTAGAATTAGGAAAAATATGCGTTTTTCAAAATTGCATTATAGGCCCAAATAAATGTTCACCTTGTCCGACATATTTTTAGAGGACGGGTAAAATTGATTTCAGGATTTTTGGAGTCCGTTTAGTATTTCTTTTCTTCATTTTCCTGTGCGGATTTTTTTCTAAAAGTCAACCGACTTACCGGGCCGTGTCCGACCGGGACACTACGCCCGAGCGGCTTTATAAGCCGAGGCCGCGACCCCGCCGAGGCCCAAGCCGCCTGCCAGCCACCGACGCCGCCCGCTGCCGCCACGCCCCGTCACCCTGCCGCCCCGCCGCCGACACGCCGGAGCCGCGCCGCCGCCCCGCCACCCCGCCGCCATCGCCCGAGTTCGCCGCCGCCGTCGGTTTTCTTTGTCAGTTCGGTTTTTTCGGTAAAACCCTAGATGCGTTTTTTAATTAGGTCAATTTTACTTTTTTTCCTGGTTTAGTTATTTAGCGAATGCCCGTTCTTTCGTTCGTTTTAACAAACAATTTTCATCGTTTAGCCACAGACAGCGAACATTTGTTCGTTAGCCTGTTCGTCCGTTTTTCTTTTTCTTAGGATTTTCGCAATTATTTTTGATCGTGATTTCTGATCTGATTTTCGTTTTAGTTAATCTTTTTGCTTCTTTATCGGAATCAGGCGATTCAAGCGCGTAGAGTTTCGTCTCGAAGCCATCTTTCTTTTTAATCAACTTAAACAAGTTTTTGCTACTGTAAAGTTGACTTTAGTCTAGATTAGTAATCGAAGCTTGTTTCTTTCGTAGTTTGAGTTTCGTTGCTTTGTTTGATTTGATTCTTTTTGCAAACCGGAGTTCTTAAATCGAATTTTCTGTTAGATCTTCTTATTTGAGTTTTACCCGTACATCTTTGCTTGATTGCTTATTGTTTGCTTTTTTGATTGCGATAGAGTACCTGGAGTGCGAAGCGTGCTACTACGAGTCTCTAGGTTTGACGGATCATCAGCAAGGCAAGTAACACTTTGATCATACCTCTTTACTATCCAGTTTTATTCCATTAGATCAATCTTCAAACAATTGCATGGTTAGGATCTGATTTAAATTGTGGGGTTGGGAAGTAGATGAGTTAGTACCTATTCACCTATTTATTATCAAACCTATGGGAGTTACTTCTACATTGCTTATATTGCTATGCTATGCTCGTAGACGTGGTTTGGGTGAGCGTATCCACGATAGATGTGAGTATTGCTAATTAATGATTAACTTAAGGTGGCTACTTTAATACACATCTGGGTGGATTGAGGCACCTGGGGAACCCAGTGTTGCCTGTATTTTTGGAAATCTCGGGGTACTGTGTCATTCTCCTATGGATTGCCACCCAGGCTCAAAGGGATCATAAGATTATTCATGCTAGAAACTTCCGTGTGCAGCCACATGCCATTATGGGCTCTGGCATAGTTGAGTAAGTTGTGGTAAACCATTCCATGATGGGCTAGCAGATGTAGGGGATTGTAGGTCTACGGGCCTATCTATCGGTTAAGGGGACCTCTTCGGAAAGACTGTGTCTCGGTCATCCATTTCTCAAACATTATGTAGTGCGAGAAATCCAACGGAGCAGATTGAGTCTTGTGGGGAAAAGTGCACAAGCCTCTACAGAGTGTCCAAACTAATCATGGTTAGCCGTGTCCTCGGTTATGGACATCTTGAGTATCTAGTTCTTGGATTATCATGTGGATCTCATCACTGTTAATATAATTTGATTGGGTTTAATGATAATGCTTAATTGGGATTGAGTTGGGTGAACCTTCTGAATGTTTAACAACCACCATGATAGTTAAATAAAAATGTATTCCTTTGTTGTAGGAAAAAAATGGCTTTCTGCAAAACATATTAACCATACAGCCTCCACCATCCAAATATGCATGTAGTGATAGCCCTATTTTGTTCATTACTCTCTTGTGTTACATTGCCAGCATATTCCATGTGCTGACCCATTTTCGGGCAGCAACGTTCATGTTGGAGACTTTTTAGACGACGAGTAAGCTGCCTTAGGTCGTGGTCTTTCACTCAGTGATGCCGTTGGAGTTGATGGACTCACTTTATATTCCAAGTCTTCCGTTGTTATCATATTAGATGTCCTTAAGCCATATTTATTGTAATAAGTTCTCTTTTCTGACATTCGATGTAATAAGTGTGTGATTGCTATTCTATTATAAATCCTCAAGTATTGTGCGTGTTAGCATTACCGATCTAGGGATGACACTGATCCACAGAGAACAGACTGTTTGAGGTCTGGTCGCTACAAGATGGTATGAGAGCACATGCTGACTGTAGGACACAACCACTAAGCTAAAGCCCTAGATCACTACTCTCTTCTCATTTCTGACCCCTCTCCATTTTCTACTCTTTAGGATGGCGGACGCAAGGAACAAGTTTGCACAACCGGATGAAGACACACCTTTTGGACGCCACTTGAAGGAAGTCACTAGGTACCCGAACATCGGAATACCAAGCTTCACTGGGACTTACAACTCCACTTTATCAGAAGAGGAGCGCTGGATGATTCAAGTTCAAGTTCCAGGAAGGACACTCACGCCAGTCACTATGCCCATAGAGTTTTCTTTTGATGCACCAACCTGGAGTCTAGGAAAGAGTATAGCAGCCCACATCACCATGGGACGCATTGAAGATGTTTACCACAAGGATCTCAAGGATACTATCTACCAGATTTGTGGGCGCCGAGATGAGCAATAGGAGATGATCATCACCAGGCAGGATAGATCCATTGCAGCTTTCATCCATGAGTTAAACCAGCACATTCGTCACTAGGAGAACCAGATGTGCGCAGGCATGATAGATCTAAAGAAGGCGATGCCTAGGATCATGGAGCTGGAGGAAGAACTCAAGTCTACACGTGATGGATTCGAGGAGGAAATGACGATACTAGTGGAGATGAATGATGATCTGATAAGGAAGCTAGGAGTATTCATGGGAGACCCTGCACCAGGAGGAGAAGACGACGATTCTACTTGCCCGGAGAACTACATCATCATTGATGACACCGACTCGGACCCCGACGATAGCGGTGATGACTATATTGATGAAGCTGGAGGGGATATTATGGAGTCTTCCACCGATCAATTTTTCTAGTCGACGACCATATCAGTAGTAGTATTCCCCCATGTATATAGATTAGTCCGAGCACTTTGTAACGATAGTTAGACTGATTTTATGCCCTTGTTTGAATTGAGTGAAGTGATATGATTGTGTTTGTCTCATGTGCATATGGGTAGTGTTTTCTCACTATACGTCATTCTATTCTATTCTCTTCCCTTTAAACCGTCAGATTCCTCCGAGATGTGACCCCAGATTTACTTTTCCACCGGAGCTCACTCAGTTGATCCAGCAGTAGAATGCCTTGATGCAGTTGTTAGTTCAGAACCAAGGCAACAACAACAACAACCCACCACCACCACCCCCAGTTGACAACTTAGCCTATTTTCTGAGGTTGCAGCCGCCGGTGTTTTCCAGTAGCACTGAGCCGATAGTTGCAGATGATTGGCTCCGCAGGATTGGAAGGGAGTTAACCACTGCAGGATGTACAGATGCTGAGAAGGTGCATTTTGCCGTGCACTAATTGGATGGACCAGCCCCCTCATGGTGGGAGAATTACACATCCACTTTTCCTATAGCCAATGTTACATGGGACCAGTTCCAGTAGGCTTTTCGCACTGCCCATGTATCAGCAAGAGCTATGGCCATGAAGAAGCGTGAGTTTCGCAACTTACGCCAAGGAGGACGCACCGTTGGCCAGTATGTGGATGACTTTAGTAAGCTAGCACGTTATGCCCCAGATGACGTTGCTACAAATGCAGCAAAGCAGGAGAAGTTTTTGGAAGGACTGAATGATGAGCTGAGCATGCAGCTGATGGTGGCAAATTTCAAGAACTACCAGGAGTTGGTAGATAGAGCTCTCATGACTGAAGGGAAGCAGCAGTAGATTGACAACCGCAAGAGGAAGTATGGACAAGGGAAGTATAATTCTGGAGCTCAGCAAAGACCCCGTTTTACCCTGAACTCGGGAGGACTTGTCCATAACCATGGAGGCCACACTCACAATGGAGGAAGTTCACACAACCATAGCAGCTCCAAGAACGGGAATGGTAATGGAGGAAGCAACGGACAGAACCGTTCCAACCCGGCAATGCCCGCCAAGAAAGATCTAAGCCACGTTACTTGCTACAAGTGCCAGAAGACTAGACATTACGCTAATGAATGTCCTGAAGCTACGAATGGAAACGGCAATGGAAGTTCTGGAAAGAAGCCCAACCCTTTCCACAGGGGACAAGTGAACCAGGTTAACGTGGAGGAGGTTGAAGCCCAGCCAGATGTAGTAATAGGTAAGTTCTTGGTTAAGTCATTTACTACAGTCATTCTTTTTTATATTGTTGCATTGGATTCATACATATCAAGGGGATTTGTGGATAAGTATAAGCTCCCCACCATAGTTCTTAGTACACTTATGTTAGTGAGCTCGCCAGGAACAGAGTATATGGCAAGCCAAGGATGTTTGCAGATGCCATTGACCATAGGTAGGCATGTTTTCCCCTCAGACTTGATAATTTTGGAGTCACAAGGTTTGGATGTGATTCTGGGTAAGGATTGCCTATCGATGTATGGAGGAAACATCGATTGCGCCAGTAAGATGATTTTGCTCACCACCCTAGAAGGAAGAAGGATCAAGTATGTATACCGGCATTTGCCGAATAGGACGCAAGTGAATTCCTTATCAGGAGTTGTATAGGAGGAAGTACCAGTGGTGAAGTATTTCCCGGATGTATTTCCATAAGAATTTCCAGGCATGCCACCTAATAGAGATATTGAGTTTTTGATTGAGCTTTTGCCAGGCATAGGGCCAATATCTAAGAGACCGTATAGAATGTCCGCACAGGATTTAGGGGAAATTAAGAAGCAGATTAAGGAGTTGCTGGATAAAGGATATATTCGCCCAAGTTCGTCACCTTGGGGATCACCAGTACTTCTAGTGGAGAAGAAGGATGGATCGCTAAGGATGGTTTTTGATTATCGAGGATTGAATGAAGTAACGATCAAGAACAAGTACCCACTGCCGATGATCAATGCTTTGTTTGATCAGCTGCAAGGAGCTAAAGTGTTTTCCAAGATCGATCTGCGATCAAGGTACCACCAGTTGAAGATTCGAGAGCAGGATATACCTCAGATAGCTTTTACCACGAGGTACGGGCTATATGAGTATACCGTTATGTCATTTGGCCTGACTAACGCACCTGCCTATTTTATGAACATGATGAACAAGGTGTTTATGGAGTTTTTGGATAAGTTCATCGGTGTGTTCATTGATGATATTTTGGTCTACTCGAAGAATAAAGAGGAGAATAAGGAGCATTTGCGTTTAGTACTTGGGAAGCTCAGAGAACATCAGCTATACGCCAAGTTCAGCAAGTGTGAGTTTTGGTTGAAGGAAGTTGGATTCCTCGGACATGTTATATACGGAGAAAGAATAGCCGTAGACCCTACTAAGGTCATCACTATGACAAATTGGGAAACACCCACGTCAGTTGGAGAGATCCGGAGTTTTCTTGGACTCGCAGGATACTACCGGAGGTTCATTGAGAATTTCTCGAAGATTGCAAAGCCTATGACGGAGTTGTTAAAGAAGGACACCAAGTTCAAACAGACTGAGGAATGTGAGGCCAGTTTTCAGGAGTTGAAGGAACGCTTGATTACATCGCCAATGTTGATTCTGCCAGATCAACGCAAGGATTATGAAGTGTATTGCGACGCTTCTCGTCGAGGACTTGGAGCTGTGCTTATGCAGGAAGGAAGAGTTGTTTCATATGCCTCAGGATAGCTTAAACCCCATGAGTTAAATTATGCTACCCATGATTTGGAGTTAGCAGCCGTAGTGCATGCTTCGAAGACTTGGAGACATTTTCTCATCGGAAACCATTATGAGGTATACACGGATCAGAAGAGTTTGAAGTATATCTTCATGCAGAAGGAGTTGAATCTCATGCAGAGGAGATGGTTGGAGCTCATTAAGGATTATGACATGAAGTTGCATTATCATCCTAGAAAGGCGAACGTAGTAGCCGATGCGTTGAGCCACAAGAGTCATGTCAATATAGTCAGGCCGGAGAGTTACCCAAGGAGTTAGCAGAGGATCTTCACGAGCTATGTTTGGAGATAGTTCCGCGAGGCTATGTAGCAGCATTGGAGATTCAATCTACTTTAATGGATAAGATCAGAGAACCTCAGAAGACGGACAAGGAGATTTCCGAGATAAAGGAAAGGATGAGCAAAGGAAAGGCCAAAGGATTTCATGAGGATGAGAAAGATACCTTATGGTTTGAGGACCGCGTTTATGTGCCAAATAATCGGGAGATCAGGAAGCTGATTTTGCAGGAGGCCCATGATTCGCCATATTCGATTCACCCAGGAAATACTAAAATGTACCTAGATTTGAAGGATAGTTTCTGGTGGACCGGAATGAAGAAGGATATTGCGGAGTATGTAGCAGTTTGTGATGTATGTCAGAGAGTGAAGGCAGAGCATCAGAAGCCAGCAGGATTGCTACAACCATTGCCGATACCTGAATGGAAGTGGTATAAGCTAGGTATGGATTTTATCATGGGATTGCCTTGGACTCGTTCAGGCTATGACTCGATATGGGTTGTAGTCGATCATTTGACGAAAAATTACCTCATTTCATCCCAGTGAAGAACACTTACACCAGTGCTAGTTGGTAAAGATATACATGACCAGGATCATATGTTTGCATGGAGTTCCGAGGACCATTGTATCAGATAGATGAACCCAGTTTACCTCAAAATTTTGGAATCTGTTGCATGAAACTTTGGGAACCAGGCTAGAGATCAGTACAGCTTTTCACCTGCAGACGGATGGACATACTGAGAGAGTCAATCGGATTTTGGAGGACATGTTGAGAGCTTGTGCACTAGACTATGGATCTAGTTGGGATGATAATTTGCCATACGCAGAGTTCTCTTACAATAATAGCTATCAAGCTAGTTTGAAGATGGCCCCTTTTGAAGCATTGCATGGAAGGAGGTGCTGGACACCGTTGTTGTGGGACGAAGTTGGAGACCGACAGTTGTTTGGACCAGATTTGATTAAAGAGTCTGAAGAGAAGGTTAACATGATTCGGGATAGACTCAAGGTAGCCCAGTCCAGGCCGAAGAGTTATGCGGATTCTAAACACAAGGAGACAGTTTACGAAGGTGGAGACAGAATGTATCTTCGTGTATCACCAGTCTGAAGAGTGAAGCGTTTTGGAGTTAAGGGAAATTTAGCACCACGTTTTGTGGGACCATACAAAGTTTTGGAACACATGGGAGAAGTTGCTTACAAGTTGGAATTGCCCGAAGGATTGTCAGGAGTTCACGATGTGTTCCACGTTTCTCAGTTGAAGAAGTGCCACGCAGAGATGGTTGATATTCCTCTGAGAGATACAGTGCCACTGGAAGCGATTCAGTTGGATACCGATTTGACCTACGAGGAGAAGCCAGTCAGGATTCTCGAGTTTGCCAGCCGAGTCACATGCAGTAAGGTTATCAAGTTCTGTAAAGTTCAGTGGAGCCATCAAACTGAAGATGAAGCCACCTGGGAATGAGAGGAAGACCTACGGAAAGAACACCCTCACCTATTTCCTAGCCAACCCGAATCTCGAGGGCGAGATTCATCTTAAGGGGGGTAGGTTTGTAACATCCCAAATTTTCAATTTGGAATGTTATACATTAGGTCATCATTGCATATCATATTTTATTGCATTTTGGCTTGATCCTAGAAATTCTACGCAACTCAAGAATCCACGGAGAGAGTTTGGAATTTTGTTATTTTCATATTTGAGTTTTCTCGAATTTTGAAAAGAGGATCGTTTGATTTTAATTATTTTCTCTTCGAATATTTATTTTATAAAAATAAAAGAGAGGATAAAATGATTTCCTCAAAATAAATAAATATTGGAGATTTCATATTAAAATCAAATAAGAATTTTATTCGGAGTTTTATCGCTATTTTATTTGAATTAGGAAACATATGCGTTTTTCAAAATTGCATTATAGGACCAACTAAATGTTCACCATGTCCGGCATATTTTTAAAGGACGGGGAAAATTTATTTCAGGATTTTGGGAGTCCGTTTAGTATTCCTTTTCTACGTTTTTCTGCGCGGAATTATTTTTCTAAAAAAAAGTCAACCGACTTACAGGGCCGTGTCTGACCGGGACACTACGCCCGGGCGGCTTTATAAGCCGAGCCCGCGACCCCGCCGAGCCCAAACCGCCCGCCAGCCGACGCCGCCCGCCACCGCCGCGCCGCGTCGCCCTGCCGCCCTGCCGCCGACCCATCGGACCTGCGCCGCCGCCCCGCCACCCCGCCGCCGTCGCCGGAGTTCGCCGCCGCCGCCGGTTTTCTTTGCCGGTTCGTATTTTTCGGTAAACCTTAGATGCATTTTTTTAATTAGATCGTCTTTTTCTCGGTTTTGTTACTTAGCGAATGCCCGTTCGTTCGTTCATTTTAACGAACGATTTTCACCGTTTAGCTGCAGACAGCGAACGTTTGTTCATTAGCCTATTCGTCAATTTTTCTTTTTCTCGAGATTTTCGCAATTATTTTCAATCGCGATTTCTGATCCGATTTTTGTTTTAGTTTATCTTTTCGCTCATTTATTGGAATCAGGCGATTCAAGCCCCTAGAGTTTCGTCTCGAAGCACTCTTTCTGTTTAATCAACTTAAAAAAGTTTTTGCTACTGTAAAAGTTGACTTTAGTCCAGATTAGTAATCGAAGCTTGTTTCTTTTGAAGTTTGATTTGATTCTTTTTGCAAACCGGAGTTCCTAAGTTGAACTTTCTGGTTAGATCTTCTTATTTGACATTTACCCGTGCATCTTTTCTGGATTGCTTATTGTATGCTTGTTTGATTGCGATAGAGTACCCAGAGTGCGAAGCGTGCTACTACGAGTCTCTAGGTTTCACGGATCATCAGCAAGGCAAGTAACACTTTGATCATACCTCTTTACTACCAAGTTTTATTCCATTAGATCAATCTTCAAACAATTGCATGGTTAGGATCTGATTTAAATTGTGGGGTTGGGAAGTAGATGAGGTAGTACCTATTCACCTATTTATTATCAAACCTATGGGAGTTACTTCTACGTTGCTTATATTGCTATGCTATGCTCGTAGACGTGGTTTGGGTGAGCGTATCCATGACAGATGTGAGTATTGTTAATTAATGATTAACTTAAGGTGTCTACTTTAATACACATCTGGGTGGATTGAGGCACCTGGGGAACCCAGTGTTGCTTGTATTTTTGGAAATCTCGGGGTACTGTGTCATTCTCCTATGGACTGCCACCCAGGCTCAAAGGGATCATAAGATTATTCATGCTAGAAACTTCCGTGTGCAGCCACATGCCATTATGGGCTCTGGCATAGTTGAGTAAGTTGTGGGAAACCTTTCCATGATGGGCTAGCAGATGTAGGGGATTGTAGGTGTACGGGCCTATCTATCGGTTAAGGGGACCTCTTCGGAAAGACTTGGTCTCGGTCATCCGTTTCTCAAACATTATGTAGTGCTAGAAATCGAACGGAGGAGATCGAGTCTTGTGGGGAAAAGTGCACAAACCTCTGCAGAGTGTACAAACTAATCATGGTTAGTCATGTCCTCAGTTATGGACATCTTGAGTATCTAGTTCTTGGATTATCATGTGGATCTCATCACTCTTAATATAATTTGATTGGGTTTAATGATGATGCTTAATTGGGATTGAGTTGGGTGAACCTTCTCAATATTTAACAACGACCATGGTAGTTAAATAAAAATTTATTCCTTTGTTGTAGGGAAAAATTGGCTTTCCGCAAAACATATTAACCATACAGCCTCCACCTGCGAAATATGCATGTAGTGATAGCCTTATTCTGTTCATTACTCTCTTGTGTTACATTGCTAGCATATTCCATGTGCTGACCCATTTTCGGGCTGCAACGTTCATGTTGCAGACTTTTCAGACGACGAGTAAGGTGCCTTAGGTCGTGGTCTTTCACTCAGTGATGCCGTTGGAGTTGATTGACTCACTTTATCTTCCAAGTCTTCCGTTGTTATCATATTACATGGCCTTAAGCCATATTTATTGTAATAAGTTCTCTTTTGAGACATTCGATGTAATGAGTGTGTGATTGCTACTCTGTTATAAATCCTCAAGTACTGTGCGTGTCAGCATTACCGATCCAGGGATGACACTGATGCACAGAGATCAGACTGTTTGAGGTCTGGTCGCTATAGATCCGCCTCCAATGCCCCCTTGTCCGGTTCCGGCTAGTCCGCACTCCAGAGGCAGGGCGGCTGCAATCCGGGCTGCGCCTCGCCTCTAGATTAAAGCGACGCTCTAGAGGGACTATGGCGTATGTCGTTACCTTCGACTGGGTGATGACCCACAAGTATAGGGGATCAATTGTAGCTCTTTTTGATAAGTAAGAGTGTCGAACCCAACGAGGAGTAGAAGGAAATGAGAAGTGGTTTTCAGCAAGGTAATTTCTGCAAGTGCTGAAATTCTAAGTAACATAGTAGTTTGATAGCAAGATAATTTGTAATGGGCAAGTAACGAGAAAAGTATTAAGAATAAATTCTAACCATAGCATTAAACTTTTGGATCCAATCGGTTCCTTACGGAATAGCGCAAAACTAGGGTTTAAGCTTCTATCACTCTCGCAACCCATCATCTAATAAATACTCCACAATACATTCCCTTAGGCCCAAATATGGTGATGTGTCATGTAGTCGACGTTCACATGACACCACTAAGGGAATCTCAACATACATACTATCAAAATATCGGATACATATCAAGTTCACATGATTACTTACAACATGATTTCTCCCGTGACCTCAAGGAAAAAAGTAACTACTCACAAGTGATAATAATTCTCATGATCAGAGGGGTATTAAATAGCATATTGGATCTGAACATATAATCTTCCACCAAATAAACCATATAGTAATCAACTATAAGATGTAATCAACACTACTAGTCACCCACAAGCACTAATCCATGGTTCCAGCAACAAGATTGAACATAAGAGATGAACTAGGGTTTGATATGAGATGGTGTTGTTGAAGATGTTGATGGAGATTGGCCTCCCCGAGATGGGAGAGCTGTTGGTGATGATGAGGACGATAATTCCCCCCTCCAGGAGGGAAGTTCCCCCGGCAGAATCGCTCTGCCAGACAGGAAAGGTGCTCCTGCCCAAGTTCCGCCTTGAGACGGTAGCGCTCCATCCCGAAAGTCCTCTCCTTAATTTTTCTAGCTCAAAATGACCTATATACTAGAAGATGGGCACAAGAGGTGGGCCTGGGTGAGAACAACCCACCAGGGTATGCCTGGGGGCCCAGGCGCTCCCTAGTGTCTAGTGCTCACTAGGGTGGCCCCCTCTGGTACTTATTTTCTCCAATATTGTTCATATATTCCATAAAAATTCTCCGTGAAGTTTCAGCTTGTTTGGAGTTGTGTAGAATAGGTAGCCTGACGTAGATTTTCGAAGTCCAGCCCGGCGTTCTCCTTCCCGGCCTTGTATGCGGCAGCCCACTGTGCATCAATCTCCGCCAAGCTCTCCTCACCATGGCGCACAGTCTCTTTTTTCTAGCGGCGGCAGGACTCTCTTTTCTTGATTGCTTTCTTCCTTTTCCGCTCCTTCTGTGCGGCTTTGGCCGCCTCTAGATCCACCACCCATTCGGCCATGGCAGCCTCAAAGTCCGCCCATGTAACTGTCTGGCCGCAAGCGGCGATGAACTCGGCGCGGTGAGATGCCATCGCTTCCTTACCATGTGTGCGGTCGCGGGCGGCGAGGAACATGGCGCGACGCGATGCCATCGCTTCCTTACTAGTTACTGTGCGCCGCGGTGCCATGGATGACGCCTGGAGAGAGCTCTGGGATGGACGGGCCGGGCAGCCGTACATTGCGGTGGTATTCAAGAGCTCAACGACAAACGACAACAGAAATTTGGCTTCCCTTACAACTTTTCTTGTTCATTATCGCACATAGTTCATCTCCGTCGCGTTATGATTGGCCGGAACCTATTGTGTGTTGCGTTATGATTGGCCGGAACCCCAGCCACGTGGATCATGCGTGTGCACCGTAGGATGCACCGTGATCTAACGGCAATCCACGTCCCTCAAATCACACCCATGCACCTGTAGCTGGATTGGATTTATATGCGCTAAATGCCTAGAAAATGCACATAATCCCCTAAATATGGTAAATGAGCCCGGAAAATGCCAAATTTGAACACGTTGATTTGCGGGGTGTATGTTCATTGTAGAAAAAACTCCAGGGTGAAGAACGAAGAAAATTTGGATTCCCCTTCAATCTTGGTGATTTCCCTCTCAAAAGCATGGAAATTCCTTGGTGATGGTTCGATTTATGAAGGGCGTGCTTGACGACATAAGCCAAACCTTCTCAAATTTTTACCAGGGCATGGTGAGGTCATACCATGGTACACCATGCCAGCCTTCATGTTTTTCTAGCATTTATTTCATCTTTTCTATAGTTGAAAACCCAATAAACAAACGTTTGTGGTTCACTATTGCCACACATTTCATCAAAATATCTGTCCATTCCTTGTAAAAGGCATGAGAATTTACTAAATGGCACGAGCATGGTTTTCCAGGCCGTTCTTGTGCACCCTTTCATGCACTGATTTTTTGAACTTGAATTATGTGCATTAATGCCTAGGAAATGCACATAATCCCCTAAATATGGCAAATGAACCAGAAAAAGTACCAAATTTTAAGACGGTAATTTGCAGGTTGTATATTCATCATAGAAAAAAATCGTGCACAAAGGACAAAGGAAATTTGGATCCCCCTTCAATCATGGTGATTTCCTCTCAAAACCATGAAACTTCTTCTGTGATGGTTCGATTTATGAAAGGCGCGCATCCCAACATAAGGAAAACATTCTCCAATTTTTACCATGGCATGGTCAGGCCATACCATGGCACCACACCAGGCGTCATGTTTTCCAACCATGTGTTTCATGTTTTGTATAGTTCTTAACCCCTTAAATGATGCATTTATGGTTGACTATTACCACACATTTCGTTGAAATATGTGCCCATTCCTTGTAAAAGGCTTGAGAATGTACTAAATAACACGAGCATGGTTTTCCAAACCATTCTTGTGCACCTTTTTCATGCACCGATTGTTCGAATTTGAATTATGTCCATTAATGCCTAGAAATGCACATAATCCCATTAATATGGTAAATGAGTCCGAAAATTGTCAAATTTGAACATGTTGCATTTGAGGCAGTATGTTGATCCTTGGAAAAAACTGAATGACAAACTAGGACGAAAATTTGGATTCCCCTTCAGTCTTGGGGATTTCCCTCTCGAAAGCATGGAACTTCCTCCGTGATGGTTCGATTTATGAAGGGCGTGCATGACGACATAAGCCAAACCTTCTCAAATTTTTACCAGGGCATGGTGAGGTCATACCATGGCAACATGCCATGCATCATGTTTTTCAAGCATTTATTTCATTTTTCTATAGTTGAAAACCCAACAAATAAACATTTGTGGTTGACTATTGCCACACATTTCATCGAAATATATGTCGATTCCTTGTAAAAGGCATGAGAATTTACTAAATGGCACGAGCATGGTTTTCCAGACTGTTCTTGTGCACCCTTTGATTCACTGATTGTTTGAACTTTAATTATGCGCATTAATGCCTAGGAAATGCACATAATCCCCTAAATATGGCAAATGAACCCGAAAAAGTACCTAATTTGAACACGGTGATTTGCAGGTTGCATGTTCATTATAGAAAAAACTCGTGGACAGAGGACAAAGGAAATTTGGACCCCTCCTTCAATCTTGGTGATTTCCCCCTCGAAACCATGAAACTTCCTTGGTGATGGTTCGATTTATGAAAGGCTTGCATGATGACATTTTTGCCAGGGCATGGTGAGGCAATACCATCGCACCACACCAGGCGTCATGTTTTCCAAGCATGTATTTCATTTTTTTATAGTTGTTAATCCAGTAAACGACGTGTTTATGGTTGACTATTGCCACACATTTCCTTGAAATATATTCCCATTCCTTGTAAAAGGCATAAGAATCTCCTAAATAGCACGAGCATGGTTTTCCAAACCGTTCTTGTGCACCTTTTCATGCACCGATTGTTCGAACTTGAATTATGTGCATAATTAATGCCTAGAAAATGCACATAATGCCCTAAATGTGGTAAATGAGTTCGGAAAAATGTCAAATTTGAACACATTGCATTTGATGCAGTATGTTGATCGTTGGAAAAAAACTGAACGACAAACTAGGACGGAAATTTGGATTCCCCTTCAATCATGGTGATTTCCCTCTCAAAAGCATTGAACTTCCTCGGCGATCGTTCGATTTATGAAGGGCGTGCATGACGACATAAATCAAACCTTCTCAGCTTTTAACCAAGGCACGGGAGGCCATACCATGGCACCATGCCAGGCGTCATGTTTTTCAAGCACGTATTTCATTGTTCTATAGTTGATAACCCATTAAATGACGCGTTTGTGGTTAAATATTGCCATGCATTCCATTGAAATCTCTGCCCATTCCTTGTAAAAGGCTTGAGAAGTTACTAAATACCAAGAGTATGGTTTTTCCAGACCGTTCTTGTGCACCTTTTCAAGCACCAATTGTTTGAATTTGGATTATATGCATCAAAGCCTACAAAATGCACATATTCCCCTAAATATTGTAAATGAACCCGGAAAGGTGTCAAATTTGAACACGGTGATTAGCAGGGTTTATGTTCATCATAGATAAAAACTCATGGATGAAGGACAAAGGAAATTTTGATTCCCATTCAATCTCGGTGATTTCCTATCGCACAACATTCATCTCCGTCGCCTCTCCGAAACATGTGTGTTCACTCACACATGCAAAAGGAAAAAATAAAATGCTCACCCACTTCGTCCCCACTCACTCGCCGCGGACTCCTCCGCAACTCTACACCCTAAGCTCGATTGCTGTTGGTGGCGGGTGTAGCTCGCACTCCAAAGGACACAGGATTTTGCCCCTACCGCTTTCCGCCGCCTATCTGCACCGACATTCTAGACTTTGGTCGACTGGGGATTTCTGCAGGATTGGGCTGGGGATTTTTCTCATGGAGAAGGTAATCAACTTAGAAAAATATTCACTCATCTCATATCATAGTCCGTCTGTCGCTCTTAATCAACCGACGGAAATCGCCATGGAATCATTTTTGTTCTAGCTGATTCATGGGAAGTTCATTCATGTGTCCACAGTGCGAGGACAAATCGGGCAACTGTGGTCGTGGCCTGTCGGAAACGAAGTTCTGTCTCACCATTCCGGATGACTTCAGGGAGTGCTTGGTATGCTCAATCTCAACCTACCATGGTTGGATGGCCTAAATTTGTGAACATATGTCGTCTGTTGCTACATTATCTATATATTGCATCAAATCTTTGTTACATTATCTATTTTTAATTCTATATTTTTGTACTTTTCTTTCATCTATATATTGATCTATTCTATCAGTTACTCCCATATTTGCATCTTGCTTTGTTATTTCAATATATCTAATTTACGATTTTAATTTTCATTTCAAGTAGTACATCCCTTGCTTTGCAAGAATATGAGTAGAAGGAAATCTTGGGCTTTACTTTGTTGATGACTCCCAGGCTGTCGTATTGACAACGCAACATGGATTTACAATGACCGTTAGCATAAAACTTGAGCAAGATGGTCACTCATATTTTAATGCGGACCTTTGGAGAAAAGTTTCTATGGTTTAAGAACTGAAAGATGGCAATAAAATTCTAGTGCTTGCGCCATAGCCTAGTCTAATTAACATGGATGTTTACTTCCCCAACGTCATCAGCCGATCAAAGTCTGATTGAGGTTAGTGTCCTTTCAACTTTCTCCATATTGTCATATTACATAGCAAAACTGGGGTATTTGTTGTAACTAATTGATCACTATTTAAGAAACCAATTGTGATATTGTATTCTGACTCCGTTCCTAGGCAGTAACAAATTCTATTCACCAATGTATGTGCACTATATATTATTCTTCCATGTTCTGAATAAATAATACATTTCCACCTTTTAAGCAGGATATGTTCGATGCATAGTGAATGATCTGTATGTTACTAAGTGTACCAAATTTCACTGGAAGGACTTGAAGCATGTCATAAACTTTTTTGATAATCTGACAGAGATAGCACAGCGTATGAACGCTTGATTTTGGATAGGATTAATTAGACCTATGGTGCACACACTAAATAATACCAATTGTGTGCACACACTAAAACGCTGGTAAAAAGTCTTATGTGTTGATGCTCATAAACTATATATATCTGCAATGATATGTTACAATTGGTTTTTATTCTACATGTCAACAGAAACTGGCCCCTTTAGCATTTCCTGGATCGATTTCCCGGCGTGGTCGAATGACACTTGTGCTTGCTAATAACGCCAAAGTGAATGCAAGGTACTACATTTCCCGCAGAAATGGAAACATTCAAATTAACAATTCTCGCTTCTTGTGGTAATGCATCCATATTGGAAAATTTGAGACACTATTCAACTCATGTTGTACCAAGGCACAGGAGGCTCTTCCTTTTCATTGACAAGATGCCGAGTCGCCATGATCAAGCTGCTTCCAGTGTATAGTTGTGGTTGTTGGCCCTCAGCCTCTTCAAATGTGCTAGCTGTTACTATATATGTTAAGAATGTAGATATGGACCATATGGTTGTTGGCCCTTAGCCTCTTAAAATGTGATAGTTGTTACTATGTTTTGTATGTAGATATGGACCATATGGTTGTCAAAACCATGTTACGAAGATCCTCTTTTTGTCGAATAGTGTAACCACTATATATATGTTACTCAAATGATGTTACCCAAGTTCATAATTTTTCATGGAAAGTATTAGTACCATACACAGTTCATTGAGTTTAAGCATGTGCGCGATGTCCACAAGGCATTTGCATATTAACTGTCCATATTGCAAATTCACACACATGTTGTCGGTGTACTAGAGTAGGGGTACCCTAGTATCCCGAACTTGTGCACGGGCAGTCGCAGCATCCCGCGGCAAGGCTTGCCGGGTGACCGCCAAGACCCTCCGTGGTTCCCTTGAAGACCATTCAAGAACAAAGTACTCAAACCAAGGCCCCGGCAAGAGGAGCTTGCCGGGAAGGCCAACCAAGGCCCCGGCAAGAGGAGCTTGCCGGGAAGGCCGACCCAGGCCCCGGCAAGAGGATCTTGCCGGGAAGAGACAAGACCCCGGCAAGAGGAGCTTGCCGGGAAGGCCACTCAAGGCATACCAAGAAAGCTTGCCACGACGCGCCCGGCGTCCCGGCAAGGCCCGGTGAGCAACAAGCTCCCAAACACGACAAGACGACGACCGCGGCAAGGAGCTTGCCGCAGGAAACCCCCACTTCGTGCCCGCGCTCCAGCACACCTGCTAACGTGTCGCTCTAGGACTCTCCCAAGCACACGTGGCAGGAGGCCGTGCAGCTAGGGGTGCGCGGTGGCAAGCGGAGATGAAGAGAAGGCCATCGTGGCAAACGGTGGCGCTCCTAACGGTCACTTTTTGCACTGTTTGGGCAACTCAGACAGGCATTCAATGACCTTGTCCCCTTCCGTCAGAGTTAGGTAGGGTGCACTGTATCCACAGTAGCGGTAGCTGCACCTACCGCATCCTTTTCCATTTTTACCCTTCTATTCTACGTTGCCACCCGGTGACCCCTTGAAAGTATAAAAGGAGGCCCAGGCGCAACATAGAGGGGGTTCGGCCGGTTCGGCTCATTCGAAACACCAAGAACACTCTCATGCTCAGTCTGGCAGCGTCCATCGCTCCTGAGCAAGAATTCAATACACACAAACAAGCAGCAGTAGGGTTTTATGCATCCGTGCGGCCCGAAGCTGGGTAAAAACCGCTCACGTGTTCTTCCTCGATCCGCTCTTTGTGCGGCCTCCGCCCCCCACCGAACCGAAAGGGGCCCGGTCCCCATAGGTGTTGGTGGATCAGCCTCCCCGACATCTCTGGCGCGCCAGGTAGGGGGGTGTCGAGATTGTGCGAACCCGATCCGGCATTCACATGAGCTAGATCTTCATCTTCTTCATCGACATGCCACCGAGGAAGAAGACTTAGGCGGCAGCCGTTCCGTCCTCGTCAAGGCTCAGCTGTTCTTCATCGTCATGGCTCCTAAGAAGCAAGCGACCAAAAGAACGACGCCAATGCGGCAACAGAAAAGCTAAGTCATGCGAAACTTTAGATATTTTCTTTCTATATAAGGTTATCCGCCTCGGAGATCTTGTTCTTTGTATGGAAAACCTGTGCGCGAAGGAACCAACTCGTAGCTAGTTGTGCCCTTACTTTGTTTCGAGTCCGCTCAGCAACTTAAGTGAGCTGCTAGCGCCCTTACTTTGCTTCGAGTCCGCTCAGCAACTTAAGTGAGCCGCTAGCGCCCTTACTTTGTTTCGAGTCCGCTCAACAACTTAAGTGAGCTGCAACTAGTTGCGACAAGGTTGCTTGTCGGTAGCGACCCTGCCAGCAGGCTGCTGAAGTTCCGCACTCGGCGCTCGCGGCAAGGGTGCCTGCGCCGACAAGTTCCCTAAAAGCGTAGGGTGGACGTACAAAGAGAGGTTGAACAGGAAGATACCATGCACTATTTATTTGAGATTTCTGCATAGACCTGTATGCCAAGGAACCTTCTCGGGGCTAGTTGCACTCCATGTTGCCTCGAGTCCGCTCGGCAATTTGTGCAGTTGCGCTAGAGCCAAGGAGGTAAACCTTTCCGGGAGGCGACGTTCCCGAATAGCCGCTAAGGGCCCGTTCCCTCCAGCGTTGCTGGCTGGATCGTACGCACCGGAAAGCATTCCAGCAGGCATAGGGAATATGTAGCAGAAGTCAAAATTTGCAAGTGAGCTCAGTGAACTTCAGATGCTAATCACTTGTCATGTTTAAACGCAGTTATGGCCCGGGGGCTGGCAATGCCCTTAGGACAAATCTTCTTGGTGTCAAGAACGACGAAGTTCTTCGCCATAAGCCTTCTCGGCAACAAGCTTGCCGGAAGCCGGCATCGAGAATGTCAAAGTTCTCTGCTGAAGATAAAAGCCTTCTCGACAACAAGCTTGCCGGAAGCCGGCATCGAGAACGTCAAAGTTCTCTGCTGAAGATAAAAGCCTTCTCGGCAACAAGCTTGCCGGAAGCCGGCCTCGAGAACGTCAAAGTTCTCTGCTGAAGATAAAATCCTTCTCGGCGACAAGCTTGCCGGAAGCCGGCATCGAGAACGTCAAAGTTCTCTGCTGAAGATAAAAGCCTTCTCGGCAACAAGCTTGCCGGAAGCCGGCATCGAGAACGTCAAAGTTCTCTGCTGAAGATTAAAGCCTTCTCGGCAACAAGCTTGCCGGAAGCCGGCATCGAGAACATCAAAGTTCTCTGCTGAAGATAACAGCCTTCTCGGCAACAAGCTTGCCGGAAGCCGGCATCGAGAACGTCAAAGTTCTCTGCTGAAGATAAAAGCCTTCTCGGCAACAAGCTTGCCGGAAGCCGGCATCGAGAACGTCAAAGTTCTCTGCTGAAGATAAAAGCCTTCTCGGCAACAAGCTTGCCGGAAGCCGGCATCGAGAACGTCAAAGTTCTCTGCTAAAAATAAAAACCTTCTCGGCAACAAGCTTGCCGGAAGCCAGCATTGAGAACGTCAAAGTTCTCTGCCGAAGATAAAAGCCTTTCGGTGTAGTGAAAACCAGGGCTACACTAACCGCCGGCACCTGGGCCCCGGCAAGCCAGTATCGCTGGGGGCTGCGAGTGCCAAGAATCGTCCACGGCAAACTAGAGTTGCCGGGGGCTGCAATATCAGATAAGTCTTTCATCCCTCATCATGCATCCTCTTATGGACTGGGGAATGCGAAACCGCGTTTCTTCCCAAAAACTGTCGTGCTCCCTCAACTCTAGGCCCTGGGGCTCGTTCCCGGGGCCAAGTTTGGTCGTAGTCGCGGCAGCAAAGGGATGAAATGAGGAGACCGCACCCACCTCGTTCCTGCCTCCGTCAAAGGCGTGAGAAAGGTCGAGCGACGTGGAAAGGCGGCAGGGCCTGTTGCCGGGAGATGAAATGTCTGTCCGAGGGATACCAAGGATTAGCTCCTTGGCGTGGGTTCAACTCGCGAGACAAATAACCCGGCAAGCATCCCCTTTTCATTAAAAAAACATCCTACTCAGGTACAGTCCATAGAGGATGAAAAACATGAAAGAGAGGATTACAAGTTTTAGATACAGCTCAGGCCCGAAGGCTTACAAATTAAAAAGATAAGATGCCCGTAATCCCTTTCCTGTCACTCTCTTCAGGAGGCAGGTCAAGGAGGCGAAAAGGGAAAAAGGAGCGAGGTGGGGACTCGGCCGCCCCGCTCAGCGAATCAAGGCACGGGAAGAGCAGGGAGTCGGGGCCAACCCGCTGCCTCTGCTCACGACGGCCCAGATTCCCACTTCCACCGTCCGCGACCCCAAGCGCATGGGAGCCGCGTGGCGGGGATGCAGAACCAAGGCGACGGATGAGGCAGCCTCGCTCCGCCTCGTGATCGCGGGGAGTGGACGTCCCGAAAAGCGCGCACCGGCCCCGTCCAGTAAATGCACCACACCCCCACGCCTACCTCCGTTTTAGGGAGGAGGGCGTGAACCGTCCCCATCATCGTGGCCTGACGCATGCTCGAGGGGCTTAGCCCCGCGCACGCCGCCCGCGTCACCCACGATGCCGCGTTTGACGCGTGTCGTTCTGGGCGTACGCGGTGGGAGCGGAGAGATATGAGGCGTGACCTAGGCCGCGCGTGCCCGTGCACTATTTTGGGCCTGGCCCAAGAGCGCTCGGCACCGTGTCTGGCCCAGGCCCGGGGGCTCCTGTCGGTGTACTAGAGTAGGGGTACCCTAGTATCCCGAACTCGTGCACGGGCAGTCGCAGCATCCCGCGGCAAGGCTTGCCGGGTGACCGCCAAGACCCTCCGTGGTTCCCTTGAAGACCATTCAAGAACAAAGTACTCAAACCAAGGCCCCGGCAAGAGGAGCTTGCCGGGAAGGCCAACCAAGGCCCCGGCAAGAGGAGCTTGCCGGGAAGGCCGAGCCAGGCCCCGGCAAGAGGATCTTGCCGGGAAGAGACAAGACCCCGGCAAGAGGAGCTTGCCGGGAAGGCCACTCAAGGCATACCAAGAAAGCTTGCCGCGACGCGCCCGGCATCCCGGCAAGGCCCGGTGAGCAACAATCTCCCAAACACGACAAGACGACGACCGCGGCAAGGAGCTTGCCGCGGGAAACCCCCACTTCGTGCCCGCGCTCCAGCACACCTGCTAACGTGTCGCTCTAGGACTCTCCCAAGCACACGTGGCAGGAGGCCGTGCAGCTAGGGGTGCACGGTGGCAATCGGGGATGAAGAGAAGGCCATCGTGGCAAACGGTGGCGCTCCTAACGGTCACTTTTTGCACTGTTTGGGCAACTCAGACAGGCATTCAATGACCTTGTCCCCTGCCGTCAGAGTTAGGTAGGGTGCACTGTATCCACAGTAGCGGTAGCTGCACCTACCGCATCCTTTTCCATTTTTACCCTTCTAGTCTACGTTGCCACCTGTCGGTGACCCCTTGAAAGTATAAAAGGAGGCCCAGGCGCAACGTAGAGGGGGTTCGGCCGGATCGGCTCATTCGAAACACCAAGAACACTCTCATGCTCAGTCTGGCAGCGTCCATCGCTCCTGAGCAAGAATTCAATACACACAAACAAGCAGCAGTAGGGTTTTACGCATCCGTGCGGCCCGAAGCTGGGTAAAAACTGCTCGCGTGTTCTGCCTCGATCCGCTCTTTGTGCGGCCTCCGCCCCCCACCGAACCGAAAGGGGCCCGGTCCCCATAGGTGTTGGTGGATCAGCCTCCCCGACACATGTTAACATAAGTAAACGTATGTGTAACATACTAATCATCGCACACGAGTACTCGGAGATGCATCGTCTGCGATACTACTAGGCACCGCAAGAAACTATTTTGCACTTTTCATAGTTTTTTGTACACACAGAATCGCACACGAAGTACCAGTATTGACCGTCTGTATTGTAATTTCCCATCACAAACAGGTCATCCGAGTTAGTTGTTTTCCACGTATCACACACATCATGTTTACATGACTCGTTTGTGTTCTTTTGGCTCATCGCAAACAGTTCATCCATGCAAACCGTATGTCGCATATCACACACATCTTGTTAAGTTGAACCATTTCTGTTGTGTTCCCTAATCGAAAACAGTTCGTCCGAGTGAACTGTATCTCGTATATCGCACACACATTCATATGGCTGCCCATTTTTGTTGTTCTACCTCATCACAAACAGTTTGAATGGATTAACCGTTTGTCCTGCATCGCACACACATTGATATGGCTGCCTGTTTCTGTTGTTCTGCCTCATCGCAAATAGTTGGAATTGATTAACCGCGTGCCCTACGTTGCACATGCAACTAAAATCTGAACCATGTTTGATTGCTCTGCCATCGCAAACTCTTTGCACCTTTTTGACGGTTTTTACACCACCATTTGCGATTATTGCATCGCACACAGTTTCGGCAAAGGGTCTGTGACTTTAGTGTCACATTAGCAGTATCCTACAGTAGTGTGTCTATATTTGGATAGCTAAGAGTGCAAATGTTGTTTATTCGTCTGCATCAAATTGCTTGTTCAAAGTTTATAAAGTAGAAGTACATAAACATAAGTTTGTCCTTCTCAATTTCAGTCTTTAGTTGTACAACCTAGTTCCTTATTCGTACCATGTAAATTAAACTAAACATAGCAAGTTATCTTTTTTAGCACTATGTGTATCCTTGTGTTCTTGATCTATAATCCAGTGGTGTGGTGAAACCACCAACAACAGCACAATGTCATATCCTACTATGTCTCAACTATGAGCAATGCCATATTATATTAATTTTATTTAAATCATGTCTCTTTATTTACCAATCTGAAATGGTATAAATTGACAGTACACTCGACATTCATGCTTATACGTTGTTTAGAACTGCATGTATGCTTGTGTTCTTGATCTGTAATCTAGTGGTCTGGTGAAGCTGGCCGCTCCTCCATAGTGCCATTCCCTGCCGTCTGAACTATGAACAATGCCTATTATGTTAATGCTATTTTAAACCATGTCTCTTTATGTCTGACAAAGAAATGAGATGAATTGACAGCTCTGATGCTCATACGTGCAAAACCTGTTATCTACCAACTTGTTTCTCTTTCAGGGTGACAGCGCTGCTGCTAGGAAGAACTGCCACAATGATAGTGAGACGAACCCATTGTTTGACCCTCTAACACATATCCCAGAGAAGAAGGTAACACATCTTGAGGGTAGGGATACAACCATGAAGTCATATCTTGATGTAGTGTCAAACTTACTCAGTGACACAAGCTCGACGTAGTCACTGCCTGAATCTTTTTGACTTCTTCAGTCTAAAATTCAAGCAGAAAAACGTGCTACCGCTCAAATCCGACTGGATCTCCAATCTCTATGCCAGATTAACTGTAAGTACATGATGTTTATTGATGCTATGCAGCTTAAGTTGGTGGATATGAGCGACAAAGAAGTGCAGTCTCATCAAGTTGCTAAGATGCTTGCGCTCCAGCTCCTAGGTCGGGATGACCTTTCTTGAACTGTGTTGAAATGTTGTTGGTTCTATCTATTATTTTGTCGGTCTGTTAACTTCCACTGGTGGTTGGTGACATGCCCAGTTCATGTAATTTGCTGTCTGGTTGCCCTTTATTATCACTGGCGGCAAACTTTGATGCCTAGGGGATGTAATACACTGTAATTTCTTTGCTATATAGTCTAGGTTTATTCTTCGTCACGATGTTGTAATTTAGTTTCTATTTCGGCTATCGTTGCTCTGAGCAAAGGTCACAATCTTCGATCGATGCGCAATGAGCCAATAGGTTAGGTTTATAAAATAATAATTTTTGTAATATTATCTGGCCCACCATTAGTTTCGGGCCTTTAAAAGACCGAGTAAACCTCTTGCCTTAATTGGATCCAAAAATTAAATAGTTTCTTAACAGATTGAGAACTAGATTTAGCCTTAATTGTGGTGAAGAAATCACGGGCCGACAGGGTGCTGTAATATAAATCGGCCCATAATTGGCCCATTCAGGTGACGGGCCATTAATAGGTTGAAATGTTTTTGGGCCTTGGCTGACCCAATTACATGACGGGCGAGAAGCAGGCCCAATGTATAACGGGCCTAAATTAGGCCCAACACTCTCAAGGGCCTTTAACGGGCCGATAGGCAGTTTGGGCTAGAATGTATCCACGAATAATACAGGCCATTAAGAGGCCGAAAGTAACAACATACCATAATTAGGCCAAGGTGCAACTCGGGCCTTTAAATGGCCAAAAGTGAAACCGGGCCGAAAGAGGCCCATATGTACACACGGTCACTGACATGCCGAAATTAATATCGGGCCGAGCTGCTAAATGGGCCATTAAGAGGCCGAAGAGCAAATCTGGCCGGCAATGGGCCCAATGGCACAGTAGCTGTTAAAAGGGTCATATCTATTATAGGTCATAATTGGAACAAGAAATGAAAGTCAGTTAATGGGCCGGATCAGGTGTGGACCGTAATTTGGCCCAAATTATTGCAGGCTATTAACGGGCCGGATCTGATATGGGCCGTAAACTAGCCCAGAATATTGCAGTCATCTAATGGCCCGTATCTAATGTGGGCTCTAATTTGGTCTAGAAAATTTTAGGCTGTTAACGGGCCGGCCCATTAGATCTCAAGAAATCTTGTGGGCCCATTCCTGGGATGCCTTTTCAACCTATATGGGCCACTATTGGGCTGTCCCTCGTGTCAACGTTTCATTGGCGATTCTTGTCAAATGGACAGTTGACATCTATCCCAACACTGAGCTGACACGTGGTTCGTCGGCGCAATGATAATTTTACACATGGAAAATCGCCATTGGTTTGGGCTATTAACGAGTTATCGGATCCAAATCGGAACCCGGTAGCTTAATGGCGACCCGTTACGGTGGATGCCCACGTGTCGGTCACCCTTGATGAAAGCACTTCTATGACGCGCGATTTATCGTCATGGAAGTGGACACTTCCATGATGATAATTTTGGTAATGTCATGGAACACTTCTATGATAGCACAGGTATGACTATCTAGATTCTTTCATAAAATCATCATGGATGTACATTCATGACAAAAAATGTGAACTACTGTGACAAACACGCACTGGTACGCGTTGGTGCTATACAAACAATTTTTAACCCCTTTCCACGACGGCTTTCGGAACCGTCGCCAAGTGAGTGGCAGCGATAGGGGGTCCTTCCCATATGACCCAGAAAACGTTGGGGATATGCCCTCCTGGCACACATG
The DNA here is from genome assembly GCF_002162155.2 of Triticum dicoccoides. Taxonomy (NCBI): domain Eukaryota; kingdom Viridiplantae; phylum Streptophyta; class Magnoliopsida; order Poales; family Poaceae; genus Triticum; species Triticum dicoccoides. The sequence continues at coordinate 323,104,367 of NC_041390.1, forward strand.
CTCGGCAAAATGAGGTCACATGCGACCGGCAAGTGCTCAAATACGGAAATACGTATAGTAGAGCTAAAAAATACAATTATATTGGGTAAATTGTTTCCGGTCGCAAGTTCATCTCACACAGTCATTCCCCGCTAAATGTTTCCTTTCGTATGTACATCCCACATAGGCGCTCCAAGGAAAATATTTCCGTTCACAGCTACATCACACACAATTTTTCCCATTAAATAGTTTGTGATAGCGTTGCCATTGCACACGATATTAACAATTTTATCGTTTGCGTTATTGAATGCATCACACACGGTGCGTAGAAGAAACTATGTGGGAAAGGCTGTCCATCACACATAGTTTTTATGTGGTAAACGTTTGAGCAAGGTGGCCTAACGCAAACAATTTTCAAGAGGATGTCGTGTGTGTAGTGGAGATGGATCGCACACGTAGTGGATCCTAGAAACGTTTCTGATCTCCACGTCTATCGCAGACGTTTCACTTTCACAAACCGTGTGCAGTGTAATCCCTAATTTAAAAATCACATGTTTTAAATTTGAAACTAGGCAATCACTTATTTCATATCCAACCATGTTTATTACAAATATAGGTTCAACCACAAATGCATAATTCGATGCACACGTACATATACTGAAGAACTACAGAAGCACCAAGTAAAGAATGATGAACCACAGTTGAACTAAAGACTGTACAGAGAGAGGCGAAAGACATTATGTTTGCGGGAGAAGGTGAAGCAGAAAGCCCATATTGTGCCCTCCTCCATGTGTAATCCGTGCACGACTCTAGGCCAACCCCTTGTGATGGCTGCCCGTCCATCCTTCACTGTCTTCATTACGACTTCTCGATGCTCATTGTAGTTGGGAAGAAATAGTTTAACCTTCATTACGTGTCCACCAATCACGTACTTCATGAGGTAATGTCACACCCTTCATTTTGTAACACGTCATTTGCATTAATAAAGCATGAAAATTTGGACCAACAAAAACTTTTGCATTATTTGGCTTTTATTTTGGGTTTGGATTTCTCTGTGTGGTTTTTCAAGTGCTCTTTAAAGTCAACTACTCCACCTTCTATACTTCATCTCCTTGCCCCAAACTTCTGCCCAGTGGTCATGCCATGTGTATAGTCCAATATAGTATTTTCTTACAAAAATAATTTGGCCAAATAGTATTTTCAAAAATTAGTTTTCGAAAAACCCCTGGATTGAGGTTTGCACTACAAGTACCTGATTTGGGGTATGAAAAATATTTCAAAGAGTATATTTGAAACCTATTAGATATAGGATTCCCATAAACCACAAAAAAATAATTTTAAAAGTTATTTTCCTATTTTATTTAAAAGCTTTTTCTTAAGGCTAGAAATGGTCTTTAATAGGGAAAAATTATTTTATTATTTTAAAAATATTTGACAAAAATCAGGGAAACTCAGTGGGCATATATTGCCCATATATAAGAGTTTCAGCATATGGTCATGATCAAAATATTGGACAAAACCTCCCAAAACCATTTCTGCCCATTTCAAGGATTTGACATATTTCTGCAGGAAATATTTTCATAAAAATCCAAGGAAAATCCACCAAGTCTCAAATGCATGTTGTGATCACCTTGCAAAGCCTCACGTCAATCAAGGTTATTTTGGTTCACCAAAAAGCCCCAAAACCCTCTCTGACCAGAATCAAATTTGAACGAGTTTGTACTACCAACTTTCTCTCCTTGACCCCAACTTTTGTGGGCATGTCCATATGACCAAATGAGGCCACTACACCAAGTAGTGCATCAAGGAGAAGTGATTTGCTCAAATAGATCTACGCAAGTTCATTTCTGCTAATTTCTAGGGTTTGCCAAAGCTTCATTAGAAAACTATTCCCAATGAGCTCATCTTCTTTTTCCCTGTCATTTTGTCATGACAAACACCCCTGCCAAGTGCCACAAGTAGTAAATTAGTGCAACTACCCCAAAACCATATCAAACACCTTCTGCATGCTAACTAAAAACCCTGTTTGGGGCTCTTCCACTAATCTCCATGAGCTCCTCTCTTTAACACAACCCCTCCTAGTCCCCTTTCACCTCCAGTAACAATGGCAAATTCACAGTTCAATTATTGGATGGGTAAAACCCCACTTTCTCTCTCTGGACAGCCCATTTCTCCCTCTCATCTCCTACTTCTTTACTCCTCCCTAGAGCTACCAGACAAGCTTGGTTGTGCCCACTTTACCAAAAAAATGGCATGCCGGTCATTTGCACACTCTAGAGCGCGCTACAGTGCGCTCCCGCACTGTAGCCGCCCCCTTCCAACCGCCTCCGGCCACCTCGGGCCTCCCCAGCATGCCCGACGATGCGCCTCGACGTCTACAACACACCACGCCTCTGTCCCCTCCTCCTTCTCCCTCCTCTCGCCCCAGCTCGCACGCGCGATTACCGCCCGAGCGCACCAGTGAGCATGCTCACACGCGCGGTGCCTCTGGCCCCCTGCTCCCTCTCTCTCTTCTTTCCCTTGCTCTGGACCAAACCCATGAGCACCCCAGACACGCCCACGCGCGCCCCCGTGACCCACACCAACGGCAAAAACCTCGCCGTCACACCGGTCTATGGTGACCCGTGGCTCACCTACTTAAAGGCCTCCCCGAGCCTCTCACTCACCACCACTCGCTCCTACCTACTCCAAATAGGCCCCCTGTGCCCTCCACTCTCCTCCAGGAGCACCCGAGCTCGAGATCGAGCTCGAGCTCCGCCGCCTCGGGTCGTCGTCGATCTCGGTGTACGGGCTCTCTCCGCCCCTTCTCTCTCTCGATCTGGACCCGCCACACCTCCCTGACCATTCCCCCTTTGTTTCCCCTCTCTTTTGCAGCCGGAATCAGCTGGGGCAAGCACCTCCCGAAGCTCTGCCGCCGGCTTCCTCGTCACCGGCGAAGCCCTGCACCCCGGCGACCACCTCCACCTCCACCCGAACGCCGACTCCGCCCTGAGCACGCCAGTGCCCTCGGATCACCTCGCCGTCGACCATAGCGGTGCCGGTGAGCTTGCCGCCCTCTCTGACCCAAGGTTGACGACGACGGCCGTGGGGCCCGTCCGTCAGCCTCACGTCCTAAAGTGTGGTTCCCACACGTCAGGTTTAAAACACACGCGCGCGCATACCAGTTCGCTGTGTCGGCTGGAGGCGTATTTCCCAAATACGCCTTCGACGTGGCAGCCTTGCGCGGGCTAGATCCCCCCTGGGCCTGCTGCACTGTGGCCGAATAGGCCCAGTTGCACAGTGGCCTTTTTCCTTTTCTTTTTCTGTAACTTTTCCAAAAATTCCACTAGATTAAATATTCATCCAAATGAAATAATTCCAACTCTCATAATTTTCTAAAAATCCCACCTACTTAATGGTATAATTTTCACTCATGTCCAAACAACTTTTATGTATTGTTGATATTCAAATTTGAATTTGAATATATTTAAACCCCTCTAAAAATCCATTTCTTCTATTCTGCTACTCCAAAACCAAAACTAGGAATTTTCCCCTTCTTAGTTTTCAACCTAGTATTTAACAAAAATGAGTTGACATTTTTTTGAGAACTTTGGTTTTTCTGTTTTATTATTGCCTTATTTTCTCGTTATTATTTTGCGACGATAGATTGCATTGCTGACAAAGGAGTTGGACCAGAAGACTTTGAAGACCCAGAAGACTTTGTTGAGCCACGCAAGTAGCCCTTTGACCATGTCTATGAAACCCTTTTTATGCATTTCACATAGCACTTTATTATTGTTGCATCGGAATCCTGATGAGATGGTAGCCACTTTGGTGGGTTGCCTTCATTTCCTCCTTGTTGATACTTGCATTGTGCATGACCCTACCTTCTTATGAGGGTTATGCCGGTGGGAGTAGATAGGATGCTAAAGTAGTGCTACGCAAAAAGGGACGGGAATATGCATGGTGACGGAGACAAAGTATTTTCAAAAGACTTTTCGAAAACCCCCATCGGGTGCCACTTATGCCCGGGGGAGATGATGAGTTGGGTAACCACTTGATGACGAAGCGGTGTACCGAGACAAGTGTGTGTGTTGTTTTTCAAAACGGATTGGTTTAAGTTGCGACTGTTATTCCAACCTTACATGCGCAACCACTCTACCCTTGTATGGGAAAGGGCATTATTGATTACCTAGGCCGATACTAGCTTGGAGCCCGCATTACTAGTGACGGGAGAGTTGTTGGCGCGCTCTCTCGAGACGGGGTCGTGCCAGGTAGGGCGGCCATGGCTGTTTTCACAGGGCACCGGATACACCGTTGTGTCCCCTCTCGGATGTTATGATCTCGAGTGAGTCTCGTATGATGTACATCGTGAGGATACGGAACAACGAGTGGACTCCATGTTAGTGTCGTCTAGGGAAAGATAGTGATCGGGTGCTTACCCCGGGTACTTGGGGTACCGCGGGTCGTGGATGACACGGAAGTTCCCCGGATCTTGTGGGTAAAGTGTGCAACCTCTACAGAGTGTAAAACTATTCGAATAGACGTGTCCCGGTCAAGGAAAATTGGGTAACCGCTCTTGGGCTACGTCCACTTGTTTACAAACCAGTGTGTGTGGGAAGTACTTCTTGGGTCAATTCAAAGGACTTGACATGAATGAGTTGGGTTGAAGCCCTCTCCCTTTATGTTGATATCTATAACAAGCCCCTATGGTTACTTGAATCCATGCGATGCATGGTTTACCAGTTATTGAACATGTCATAACACGACAAAATCAGCTTTCTGCAAAAATTTACCTATGTCATGCATTGTTGTATCTTGAGCCAAAACATGGGTTGCTTGCGAGTACATTCAAAGTACTCATTGGCTTGCCACTGGTTATTTAATTGGCCAGGCATGGAAGAACCGGAGTTCGAAGAAGAGTCCTTTGGAGACGAACATGCGAACTAGGACGTTTCGCAGTCAGAATGCCTGTAGGGTTAAGGCAGATGGCATGGGTTCTACTTATCGATGAAGATTTCCGCTGCTTAAGTTTATTTGATATTCAGCCCTTGTGGCTTTATCTATGTAAGACTTGACCATAATGGTCATAATTTGTGTAAGACGGTATGTATGGATGTAAGACTCTTGTTATTCAGCTTCTGTGTGTTCAATGAGCATTGATCTCTGGGATCACTGTACACGCGCATTCGGTGATCACAACTTATGAGTCAGGGTCCCCACAGAGCTGGTATCAGAGCCATCCTGACTGTAGGAAGCCTTAGTTAGCATGGATGTTAGTTAGCTTGAGACCATCTAAACTTCTCTTCTTTTCTAAAGCTTACCCAACCCAAGATATATTTCCCTTATTGACCTCTCCCATTCAACCTTTGTAGCTGGCTGCCGTACCCGAAGACTTCCTAACCACCGGATTTCCCGTGCTTCTCGAGGATAGCCTCAAGAAGTGCCATTTCCACCGAGCCCCCATTTTCACCTACCATGAGCATTGGATCAATTATACCGAGACGGAGTATCATGTGGAAGTGATCGTGAAGGCTAATGACTCTCCAACAAGCTGGTTCTTCGAGGGACCCCAGATGACAACACTAGTTCTTGCTGTCGAGACGGCAACCCTCAAGGCACTCACCCGCCTCCGAGACCTTCTTCCAGAGATGGCAGACGAGTTGGCAACCTGCTTCTTGCCTTATCGAAAGGAAGGTGAGGATGAGAGTAGTGCACCAGCTCCACCATTAGAAGAAGGCCTTCCACTCCGATTCTAGACCTACTTCAGCCTTTGTGCAGATAGTTTGGCACAACACTTGGCCTCGTAATCAATGGAGCTCCGAAAGGAACTTCATGAGACGAAGGCACTTCTTCGCCAAGCACAAGGGAAGGCGGATAGGATCAAGAACGAAGGTGCTCCCCCTGGTCAGCCCGCGGTCACATACCGAGGCGGAAGACCCCTAAAGGATGGGGAACCACCACATCAGCACTGCATGAGCGCAAGGGAATTCCGCAAGCTCTTCACACCACCGGCAAAGCAACGCCGTTTTGAGCTCCTCCACTCCCCCACCCCCTCGAGCAATGAAGGAAGTCAGGCCACCGATGACGAGGAGGAAGACCCGGAAGAGCCAGACTACGCGACCGAGCATTCCACCACCTAGGCATCATTCGCAACCCGGATATGCCCGTTAGTAACCCCTACGGTAGGATAGGTCGTGTACCCCTATGCGGAGTCGAGTCCTTGTAATGGTTCATATGAAACCATGAAGTGTTGTGTTTGCTTTTGATGTGTTTGATGGACGTCGTGCTTTCCTACGGGAACTTGTAAGCGACTACATCACCCATTTGGATTTTAATGAATGTGTTTGGCCTTTTGCCCCTTGCATGAAAACAATTAGTGTCATACCAACCCCCTTACTAGGCATCCCATCTATATTGCTTTCCCCATCTTTCCCAATCATGAGACCTTGACCGCTCCAACAGGATGCCTATTGTAACTCGTACTGGTACCTCTACCCAGCAGCAACAAGCCGGAGGTTCAGCCAGAGCAGAAGCTAGTCAGGACCAAACCCAAGGACAAGCCCCACCACCGCCACCACCTCCAAACATGGACATGGCTAAGCTTCTCCAAGCTTTCCGAGAGGAACGCCAAGCCAACACTGCAGCCCTTCGGATGATTACTCAAGCTGTCAACCGCCAGCCGGCGGGAAACGGCAATGGACGTTCCACGTTGGTGGAGTTCAAGAAGCATGCACCACCCACCTTCATCGAGACTGCTGAACCCCTGGATGCAGAAGACTTGGTCCGCACCATTGAGGATCTGCTGGAACTAGTCGGATGCACTGAGGACCGTGAGAAGGTGGCATATGCTGCTCACTGTCTCGGTGGAACTGCCAGAGCTTGGTGGGATGGATTCAAGGCCATGCATGCTGAGCAAAACATCACTTGAATGACTTCAAGGCAGAATTCCGCTAGGCCCACATTCCTTCCGGAATCATGGCCATCAAGAAGCGTGAGTTCCGAGCCCTGAAGCAAGGAAGTAGCACTGTCAAGGAGTACATGCAGAAGTTCAGTGTTCTCTCAAGGTATGCTCCTGAGGATGTCAGCACTGATGCTGCCAAAAGGGAGCGCTTCATGGAAGGCCTTAACCAGACTCTACAGTACTCGCTTGTTGTGTGTGACTGCCCGACCTTTCCTGATCTAGTGAACAAGGCACTCATGCTTGAATACAAGCGACGTGCTTTGGATGATACCCGTAAGCGCAAGATGATCAGCAAGGGTAGCTCCAGCAACCAGAAGCCTCGCCCGTGGCAGCCAGCCCCGGTCAAGCCAACCTATCAGCAGCCAAGAGCCCCTGCACCTCGCACCAACTATCAGCCTCAACAGTATGCGAACCCCAGGCCAGCTTTCAACAACCCCAATAACAATGCCAGCAAGAGCAGCAACCCCAATCAAGTCACTTGCTTCGGATGTGGTCAGGCAGGACACTACTCCAAGTATTGCCCCAACAAGAAGTCCGACGCCCCACTCCCCAATGCACAGAACCCAGGGCAAGGCCGTGGAATGCCACCAAGGAACCAAGCTCCCCGCAACCTGCCCAACAACGACAAGGGTCGTGTGAATCATGTCACTGCTGAAGAAGCCTAGGAAGACCCGGACGTCGTGCTGGGTACGTTCCTTGTTAACTCAGCACCCGCAGCAGTCTTGTTTGATTTCGGAGCCATGCATTCATTTGCCACCCATGAGTTTGCATTAAAGAGTGGCATGACCCCTACACCCCTGAATAACCCTACGGTGGTACAAACCCCTGGAGCAGAGATGAGAGCCAAGATAGGATGTAAAGGAGTTGGGATTGTCATTAATGGGGTAGACTCCCTAGCAGACTTTACCATCTTAAGACCGCAAGGCTTGGATGTGATCTTAGGAATGGATTGGATCATCAAGCACCAAGGCTTGTTAGACTGTGCCAACCGGTCAGTCACTATGACCAATGACCAAGGAGTCGAAGTTAAATTTGCCTCCAACCCCTCCTCTGCTCAAGTCAACCAAGTCAACTGTCTGACTAAAGTTGGATTGGAGCAAGTGCCGGTGGTATGAGAATACCCCGATGTCTTTCCCGATGAGCTACCAGGAATGCCTCCAGACCGAGTCATTGAGTTCATCATCGAGCTCATGCCCGGAGCAGGACCCATCTATAAGAAGCCTTATAGAATGGGATCGGAAGAGTTAGCAGAATTGAAGAAGCAACTGGAAGAGAAGTTGAGGAAAGGATTTATCTTCCCTAGTGCCTCCCCTTGGGGATCACCTGTTCTGTTTGTGGCAAAGAAGGACGGTACCATCCGCTTGTGCATTGACTACCGCTCCCTCAATGAAGTTACGATCAAGAACAAGTATCCACTTCCCAAGATTGAAGATCTGTTTGATCAACTCAATGGGGCCAAGGTGTTCTCCAAGATCGACCTCAGATCTGGGTACTACCAGCTGAAAATCAGACCCCAAGATATTCGGAAGACGGCATTTGTAACCAGATATGGCCTGTATGAGTGCACGGTCATGTCCTTTGGATTGACCAATGCCCCAGCTTACTTCATGTATCTCATGAATAAGGTCTTCATGGAATATTTGGACAAGTTTGTCGTTGTCTTCATTGATGACATTCTTGTCTTCTCGGAGACGGAAGAAGAGCACGAGCAACACTTGAGGATGGTCCTAGACAAGCTTCGAGAGCACCAACTGCATGCCAAGTTCAGCAAGTGCGAATTTTGGCTACATGAAGTTGGATTCTTGGGTCATGTTTTGACCGAAGAAGGATTGTCGGTCAATCCTGCTAAGATTGAAGCCGTGACTGAATGGCAATCCCCAAGCAATGTGAAGGAAGTCAGAAGCTTCCTCGGACTTGCAGGATATTACCGCAAGTTCGTTGAAGGATTCTCAAGCATTGCACGACCCATGACTCAGCTCTTGAAGAAGGACAAGAAGTTTGAATGGACGCCGAAGTGCGAAGAAAGCTTCCAAGAGCTGAAGAAGAGATTGACCACCGCCTCAGTTTTGGCCACACGAGATATACACAAGGGATTTGTGATATATTGTGATGCGTCGAGAACTAGACTGGGAGTTGTTCTGATGCAAGAGGGCGGAGTCATGGCTTACCTTTCGAGGCAACTATGGCCTCATGAAGAGAACTATGCTACTCATGACCTCAAGTTGGCAGCTGTAGTTCATGCCCTGAAGACATGGCGACATTACCTCCTAGGGAAGCGGTGTGAGATATACACGGATCACAAAAGTCTAAAGTATATTTTCACTCAGAAGGAATTGAACATGAGGCAAAGAAGATGGCTAGAGTTGATCAAGGATTATGACCTTAGTGTTCAATACCACCCTGGAAAGGCTAATGTGGTAGCAGATGCATTAAGCAGAAAGGCTTGTTCCTTGAATGCTATGCTTAAGAACAGGCTACCCGCCTTGTATGAAGAACTTGAAAGCTTTAGGTTGGAACTGGTTGCACCAGGATTCTTGGCCAACCTCGAAGTTAGGCCTACCTTGATAGATGATGTTAAGGAAGCTCAGAAGGGACACGAAAGTATTGAAGGCATCAAGAGGAAGATCAAGGCAGGCAAGGCCCCAGGATTCTCAGAGGATGAGCAAGGAATTGTGTGGTTTGGGAATCGCATTTGCGTACCCAACAAGATTGAGCTCAAGAATTTGATCTTGCAAGAAGCTCATGACACCCCGTATTCCATACACCCCGGAGGAACCAAGATGTATAAAGACCTAAAGGAAATATTCTGGTGGCATGGCATGAAGAGAGAGATAGCCACTTTCGTCGCTAAGTGTGACATATGCCAAAGGGTCAAAGCTGAGCACCAGCGACCCGCTGGATTGTTACAGCCTCTCAAGGTGCCTGAATGGAAATGGGATAAAGTCGGAATGGACTTCATCACTGGATTACCCAGGTCAAATAAGGGACGTGACTCCATCTGGGTCATAGTCGACCATTTGACCAAAGTAGCCCATTTCATTCCGGTCAAAACGACTTACAAGGGAAACTAGCTAGCCAGCCTCTACATCAACAAAATCGTAAGCCTTCATGGTGTTCCCAAGGAGATTGTGTCAGACCAAGGAACCCAGTTTACCTCAAGGTTCTGGAATAAGTTCCAAGAGGCCATGGGGACCAAGTTGTCCTTCAGCACTATTTTCCACCCACAGACCGGAGGTCAAACAGAACGAGTGAATCAGATACTCGAAGACATGCTCCGAGCCTGTGTCTTAGCATATGGAGCTAGGTGGGAAGATTGCCTTCCTTTCGCCGAGTTCTCCTACAACAACAGTTATCAGTCAAGCCTCCAGATGGCACCATTTGAGGTGTTGTACGGACGCAAGTGTCGCACACCCCTCAATTGGTCAGAGACCAGAGAAGGACTAGTCTTTGGGCATGATATCCTCCGTGAAGCAGAAGAGCAAGTCCAGCTTATCAGGGAGCATTTGGAGACTGCCAAGTCAAGGCAGAAGAGCTACGCTGACTCACGTCGGAGAGACATGACCTTCCGAGTTGGATAGCATGTCTATCTCTGGGTCACACCTCTCAAGGAACCCAGCGCTTCCATGTCAAAGGAAAACTCACACCAAGATACATCGGCCCCTTCGAGATCACTGAACGGCGAGGAGAAGTGGCTTACCATTTGGAACTGCCACCTGAACTATCCGATGTGCACAACATATTCCACGTGTCACAACTCCGGAAGTGTCTCCAAGTTCCAGACAAACCTGATCTTTACAAGGACGTCAATCACCAAGCCATTGAGCTTCAGCCCGATTTGACCTACCGCGAGAGACCCATCTGCATTTTGGACGAGGCTGAACGACGCACTCGAAGCCGCACCATCAAGTACTTCAAGGTCCAGTGGAGCAACCATACTGAAGTAGAAGCAACCTGGGAACGTGAAGACTACCTTAGATCCGAGTTTCCGTATCTCTTTAAAGCATAGTTTAGGAATCTCGGGGACAAGATTCTTGTAAGGGGGGTAGGTCTGTCACACCTTGCATTTTGTAACATGTCATTTGCATTAATAAAGCATGAAAATTTGGACCAACAAAAACTTTTGCATTATTTGGCTTTTATTTTGGGTTTGGATTTCTTTGTGTGGATTTTCAAGTGCTCTTTAAAGTCAACTACTCCACCTTCTATACTTCATCTCCTTGCCCCAAACTTCCGCCCAATGATCATGCCATGTGTATAGTGCAATATAGTATTTTCTTACAAAAATAATTTGGCCAAATAGTATTTTCAAAAATTAGTTTTCGGAAAACCCCTGGATTGAGGTTTGCACTGCAAGTACCTGATTTGGGGTATGAAAAATATTTCAAAGAGTATATTTGAAACCTATTAGATATAGGATTCCCATAAACCACAAAAATATAATTTTAAAAGTTATTTTCCTATTTTATTTAAAAGCTTTTTCTTAAGGCCAGAAATGGTCTTTAATAGGGAAAAATTATTTTATTATTTTAAAAATATTTGACAAAAATCAGGGAAACTCAGTGGGCATATATTTCCCATATATAAGAGTTTCACCATATGGTCATGATCAAAATATTGGACAAAACCTCCCAAAACCATTTCTGCCCATCTTCATGCCATGCCACCAGAATAAAAATCCAAGGAAAATCCAGCAAGTCACAAATGCATGTTGTGATAACCTTGCAAAGCCTCATGTCAATCAAGGTCATTTTGGTTCACCAAAAAGCCCCAAAACCCTCTCTGACCAGAATCAAATTTGAACAAGTTTGTACTACCAACTTTCTCTCCTTGACCCCAACTTTTGTGCGCATGTTCATATGACCAATTGAGGCAACTACACCAAGTGGTGCATCAAGGAGAAGTGATTTGCTCAACTAGATCTACACAAGTTCATTTCTGCTAATTTCTAGGGTTTGCCAAAGCTTCATTAGCAAACTATTCCAAATGAGCTCATCTTCCTTTTTCCCTGTCATTTTGTCATGACAAACACCCCTGCCAAGTGCCATAAGTAGTAAATTAGTGCAAGTACCCCAAAACCATATCAAACACCTTCTGCACGCTAACTAAAAACCCTGTTTGGGGCTCTTCCACAAATCTCCATGAGCTCCACTCTTTACCACAACCCCTTCTAGTCCCCTTTCACCTCCAGTAACAATGTCAAATCCACATTTCAATAATTGGATGGGTAAAACCCCACTTTCTCTCTCTGGACAGCCCATTTCTCCCTCTTCTTCTACCTCTCTCCTCTCCTACTGGCCACCCAGGGTATCCAAGGCCATCTCCTACTTCTTTACTCCTCCCTAGAGCTACCAGACATGCTTGGCCATGCCCACTTTACCAAAAAAATGGCATGCCGGCAATTTGCACACTCTGGAGCGCGCTACAGTGCGCTCCCACACTGTAGCCGCCCCCTTCCAACCGCCTCCGGCCACCTCGGGCCTCCCCAGCGCGCCCGACGATGCGCCTCGACGTCTGCGACACACCACGCCTCTGTCCCCTCCTCCTTCTCCCTCCTCTCGCCCCAGCTCGCACGCGCGACGACCGCCCAAGCGCACCAGTGAGCATGCTCAGACGCGCGGTGCCTCTGGCCCCCTGCTCCCTCTCTCTCTTCTTTCCCTCGCTCTGGACCAAACCCACGAGCACCCCAGACACGCCCATGCGCGCCCCCGTGACCCACAACAACGACAACAACCTCGTCGGCGCACGGGTCTACGGTGAGCCGTGGCTCGCCTACTTAAAGGCCTCCCCGAGTATCTCACTAACCACCACTTGCTCCTACCTACTCCAAATAGGCCCCCTGTGCCCTCCACTCTCCTCCAGGCGCACCCGAGCTCGAGATCGAGCTCGAGCTCCGCCGCCTCGGGTCGTCGTTGATCTCGGGGTACGGGCTCTCTCCGCCCCTTCTCTCTCTCGATCTAGACCCGCCGCACCTCCCTGACCATTCCCCCTTTGTTTCCCCTCTCTTTTGCATTCGGAATCGGCCGGGGAAAGCACCTCCCGAAGCTCTGCCACCAGCTTCCTCGTCGCCGGCGAACCCCTGCACCCCGGCGACCACCTCCACCCGAACGGCGACTCCGCCCTGAGCACGCCAGTGCCCTCAGATCACCTCGCCTCGACCACAACGGCGCCGGTGAGCTCGCTGCCCTCTCTGACCCAAGGTTGACGACGACGGCCGTGGGGCCCGTCCGTTAGCCTCACGACCTGACGTGTGGGTCCCACACGTCAGGTTTAAAACACACGCGCGCGCGTACCAGTTCGCTGCGTCGGCTGGAGGCGTATTTCCCAAATACGCCTTCGACATGGCAGCCTTGCCCGGGCTGGATTCCCCCTGGGCCTGCTGCACTGTGGCCGAATAGGCCCAATTGCACAGTGGCCTTTTTCCTTTTCTTTTTTTGTAACTCTTTCAAAAATTCCACTGGATTAAATATTCATCCAAATGAAATAATTCCAACTCCCATATTTTTCTAAAAATCCCACCTATTTAATGGTATAATTTTCACTCATGTCCAAACAACTTTTATGTATTGTTCATATTCAAATTCAAATTTGAATATATTTAAACCCCTCTAAACATCCATTTCTTCAATTCTGCTACTCCAAAACCAAAACTAGGAATTTTCCCCTTCTTAGTTTTCAACCTAGTATTTAACAAAAATGAGTTGACATTTTTCTGAGCACTTTGGTTTTTCTGTTTTATTATTGCCTTATTTTCTCGTTATTATTTTGCGATGATAGATTGCGTTGCTAACGAAGGAATTGGACCAGAAGACTTTCAAGACCCAGAAGACTTTGTTGAGCCAGGCAAGCAGCCCTTTGACCATGTCTATGAAACCCTTTTTATGCATTTCATATAGCACTTTATTATTGTTGCATCGGAATCCTGATGAGATGGTAGCCACTTTGGTGGGTTGCCTTCATTTCCTCCTTGTTGATACTTGCATTGTGCATGACCCTACCTTCTTATGAGGGTTATGCCGGTGGGAGTAGATAGGATGCTAAAGTAGTGCTACGCAAAAAGGGACGAGAATATGCATGGTGACGAAGACAAAGTATTTTCAAAAGACTTTTCGAAAACCCCCATCGGGTGCCACTTATGCCCGGGGGAGATAATGAGTTGGGTTACCACTTGATGACGAAGTGGTGTACCGAGGCAAGTGTGTGTGTTGTTTTTCAAAACGGATTGGTTTAAGTTGCGACCGTTATTCCAACCTTACATGCGCAACCACTCTACCCTTGTATGGGAAAGTGCATTATTGATTACCTAGGCGGATACTAGCTTGGAGCCCGCATTACTAGTGACGGGAGAGTTGTTGGTGCGCTCTCTCGAGATGGGACCGCCACCTTTGAGCCTGAGGATTATGATGCCATCGACAACGTCATGCCAAGGCTCAGGAGCGCCTACGTGGTGTCTTGCAGATCTTTGTGATAAACAGGGGCCCGGAAGACTAGGTAAGAACCAGAAGACGAAGACCCCTGGCAAGATCCTTGCCGAGGACGACCACAAAAACCCGGCAAGACCCTTGCCGGCGATATCTGCAGGGCCACAACCAGGCCCGCACTTACCAAGGTTTCACTTCACCATGGCCATTCCGACCCAGCAGCCTGCCTGCCAACTAGACACACACCTACATGGAAGCATGCAGCTTCTAGGCCAACCAGGCAAGCACCTACGTGGTGGCATTCAGATTTTGAGAAGACCCTGCTACCGCACCAGTGCAGCAGCCAACCAACCAGTGTGGCGCTGCATGCCTCGTCAGCTTGGATGCGCGTTGAAGCAAGGCAAGGCGGTGATGGACAAGACGAGCTGTACAAAAGGGCACGTCGGTAGCGCATTAAATGCATTTGTCCTACGATTCCTGGAGATAGACTTGTCCATATCCTGTGTGCCACTGTGGCGAACCCGTTTGACTATAGAAGGAGGCCCAAGGAGTAGTGAGGAAGGATTTCGACTTTTTCCGCTTGGATGCACTGCAGCTAGTTCTAGAACTCAAGAACACCAAATATGCACCAAAGAAGGATTAGGGTATTACGCATCGCTTGCGGCCCGAACCTGGATAAAATTCCCCTGTGTTGATCTTCCGAACCCGCTCTTTCCGCAGCCCTATGCCCCGTCAACCGTAGTAGTGATTCCCTGTGATCCCATAGGTGTCATTTCCCCTGACATCTTTGGCGCACCATGTAGGGTCGCAAGCTGTGAAAATCCGGTTTAGAAGTTAGCGCATCGACTTCATCATCACCATGGCCCCCAAGAAGAAGGGGATCACAGCGATCCACACCAGCACGAGCGGGCGATGGAGTGGCCACGGGCGGCGCCGAAGGCGCGGCCCGCGAGCATCCATGACACTATGGCAATCGGAGCCAGACGAGCGGCGTCGTTCGGGTCCTAGACGACGAGACACATGCCGCTGGGCTCGGGGGCGGAGCTGTGCTGCCGACGGGCGGCACGGCCACCTCCCGGACGCCCCAGCCGGCATCCACGCCGCGACGTCCCCAGGCCGCGTGCGTTGAACAACACCGCGACACAGGCGCTGCCGCGAGAAGAGACCTTTGCGTCACTCTCAGGACGCACCAGGCCGGCGTGCGCGCCCGGACGCTGACAGAGGTGACGTGTGACCACGAGACCGTGATAGAACTCCTTCTAACGTGGTTAGAAGTCGAAGCGCGTCACGGTCCATGCAGCTTTCGCTGCCACCCACGCCAGCAGAAGTGTTGGCGCACGTGCAACTGCTCCTCGACTTTCCCCCGGATGCGGAGAAGCTCAACAAGTGGAGAGCCAACATCCAGAGCCTCATCAGCTTTGCTAACAAAGCTGAGCCCAAGTTAGCGAGACACTCGCGCCGATGTTCTGTTGAGCCGGTGCACGCCAGATCTGGGTGGACCAGTGGTGCTGCGACCACAATGCACTCTCCTCCCCCACGCCAGCAATAGCAGCCGCCAGCCCGTCGGGCCAACGCGTGTGACAATGTTTCCACGGCATCATCCGACCCGCGAACCCGCTGCGACCAACGTCGAGTTCTTCGAGAGCGAGCTCAGGAAGACACTCGAACCACCATCGAGTGAAGGCGGGAAGTGCGCCAATAGTCACATCGCCGTGCGGGGCATACTATGGACCACCTAGCACCGGGGGGCTCCGGTGACCTGCCTTACGAGGTGGGTTGTCCAGCCTTTACCCGAGAGCTGCGGCAGTTCGAGTGGCCCTCCCACCGCATGTTCAAGCCCGATGTTGTGGAAAAGTACAACGGTAAGAATCACCTGTCGGAGTTCCTCATCATCTACACCATCACGATGCAAGCCGTCGGGGCTCGCGATGACAAGGTGCTCGCCAACTTCTTTCCGTTGGCGCTTAAACCCAACGTCATGTCATGGTTGATGCACCTGCCAGTGGATTCTATCTCTTCTTGGTAGGATATGTGCCACAACTTTGTTGGCGCCGTTACCGGAGGCCACCAAGCTCCTAGCCAGGCAAGTGATCTGCATGTAATCCCCCCAGAAGGACGGCGAGACCCTACGGAAATACATACAAAGATTCAGCCGTGTACAGTACACCATCCCAGATGTTCAGCCCGCCGCTGTCATCAGTGCATTCCATCAGAATGTATGAACCGCAAGATGCAAGAAGAGCTGGCGATGAACAAGGTTAAGGATGTATCCGAACTTTATGTTCTGGTTGATAGATGTGCCCTGGCTGAGGAAGGAAGGAAGTACCCTGGCGAGGAAGTCCGTGCGGAAACCGACTCCACGAATGAAGACGCCGTCGCCCTGACGAAGAAGGGCAGACGCTGCAACAGAAAGCGCAAGGGCAAGACTGTGCTTGCCGTTGAGGGATCCGGTGACCGCGGCACCGCCAAGAAGGCCAAGGCAGAGGACCCCGGCAAGGAAGGTTCCGGGTGCGCTGCCTGCCGGGCCTTGGCGGCTGCCGACAAGCCAGGAGGCTCCGACAAACAGTACTGCAAGATCCATCGCACCAAGGGCCATGACCTCCAGAACTGCCGACAGTTTGAGCTGCTTGCAGAGAAGCAGAAAGCTGAATATGAAAGGCAGGACAAGCAGAAGGGGCAGGATGGTGTTGAGGGGTCCGACAAGAAACATGGTGGCCAAGGAGGTCGCCGCGACAAGGATAATCAACAAGAGAGGCCCACTCGGGGCCGTCATAAGAAGGAGGAAGATGATGATCATGATGGGGATGACGAGTCCGGCGAGCATGAGTTCTAGAAAGCTACAGAGGCCATGTGCATCAACGGTGGCACCTCACTACACACCTCTCACCGCCAACTAAAGTAGTGGACACGTGAGATTACCGCGGCAGAACCATCGATCGTTGCCCGGAAGCCACTAAAGTAGTCCAACACCCCTATCATTTTTACACCGAGGACCACCCTGATCGCACAACCGCGGTCGGATGTTTGCCGTTGTTGGTTTCACCAAAAATACGCAACCCCAAGGTTACAAAATTGCTAGTGGATGGTGGGGCCGGACTGAACTTGATCATGCCTGCTGTGATGAAGAGGCTACAAATCCGTGATGGAGACATCAAGGAGACGGTCACATTTCAAGTGGTCAACCTGGGGAGGAGTCAGCCGAAAGGTAAAATCATGGAGAAGATCGTCTTTGATGTCGCCAAGATCCCCTTTCCCTACAACGGGATCCTTGGCCACCCAGCGCTGGCCAAGTTCATGGCGGCGTCACATTATGCCTACAACACATTGAAGATGCCCAGGCCTCTGACCATCATCACTATCCCCTCCAACAAGAAAGACGCGCTCATCTGCGCCGACCAACTCTACCGAGAGGCGGTTGCAGCAACTGCCACCAAGGCACTGGCTCCTGCCGGTGAAACCCCCGGACGGAAGAAAATAGGCGAGAACTCTTCCGGCAAGACCTCTTCCGGCAAGACCTCCCGCACCCACTCCGGCAAGCGTGCCTCTTCGGAGTGCAGTGCTCCCGTCGAGGACGTGCCAGAGACCTCCACCGGCAAGAGCAAGAAATCCAAGGCAGCACCACCAAAGACCAAGAGGGTGCCCGTCAAGGGGGGCGACACGGGCGGGGCTTTTACTATAAGCTCCACCTTGGACAGCAAATAGGAAAGCGCGCTCGTCCTTCCTATGGGCGAATGTCGACGTGTTTGCATGGCAAGCATCCGACATCCCCGGCGTTCCCAGGGAAGTGATTAAGCACCATCTTGATGTATGTCCTCATGCGCGGCCCGTCAAGCTTAAGGTTAGGAAGCAAGCTTTGGAGTGACAAGAGTTCATCATCGAGGAGATCAGAAAGTTCCAGGCGGCAGGCCTAGTTAGAGGAGTACTCCACCCCACGTAGTTGGCCAATCCAGTGGTGTTGCGTAGGGAGAATGGGAAATGGAGGTTGTGTATTGACTACACAGATATCAATAAAGCATATCCAAAGGACCTTTCCATCTGCCACGCATCGACCAGATTGTGGACTCCACTACCAGGTGTGACCTGCTGTCGTTCCTCGACGCCTATTGAGGATACCACCAGATTATCATGATGAAGGAAGACGAAGAAAAGACCGCATTCATCACCCCGTGTGGTACATATTGTTTTCTATGAATGCCTTTTGGGTTAAAAGCGCTGGTTCGACGTTTGCCCGAGCGGTCCAAATTTGTTTTGAGCCTCGGCTGCATAGGAACATGGAAGCTTATATCGATGACATAGTGGTCAAAACCAAGGACAGGGCCACGCTCGTGCAAGATCTAGAAGAAACATTTGCAAATCTGCGCAAGATCAACCACAAGCTCATCCTAGAGAAGTGCGTGTTCGGTGTCCCATCCGACAAGCTTCTTGGGTTCTTTGTGTCTCAACACGGAATCGATGTAAATCCCGAAAAGATCAAAGCAATTGAGCAAATTGAGGCGCCAAGACGGGTCAAAGATGTCTGTAGGCTCGCCAACTGCATTGCCGCCCTAAGTAGGTCCATCTCCAAGTCTGTTGAGCACGCCCTCCCCTTTTTCAAAGTTCTAGAAAAGGCTGTTCTGGTAAAATGGACTCCGGGGGCATAGGCGGCACTGCAGGACTTGAAGAGGTACCTCTCCTTCACGCCAATACTAGTCGTGCCTAAACCACAAGAGTTGTTGCTGCTATACTTAGCAGCAACAAATCAAGTGCTCAGTCTCGCGCTGGTGGGACAGAGGGAAATTGAGGAAGAAGCGGCAGCAACAGCAGCGGAGCCGTCGGATGATGGGTCGGGGCTCTCTCCCCGATAGGGCCTGGCGCCAGCAAAGCGGAACCCCTAGCAAGGCCCGGTCCCGGCGAGATAGAGTCTTCACAAATGGGCGAAGTTGAATAGAAGAAGAAGGTGGTGCTGCACCCGGTCTATTTTGTCAGCTCCCTCTTGCAGGGGGCTAGATCAAGGTATGTAGAAGCTGCTTTTCGGCCTCCTTATGGCCTCGAGAAAGCAGCGTCCCTATTTCCAAGCACACAAGACCACAGTCGTCACCCGCCTCCCTTTGGAACGAATCTTGCACAACCCGGATGCAACTGGGAGGATTGTGGAATGGGCTTTTGAACTGTTGAGCTTCAGCCTCAAGTTTGAGAGTACTTCGACAATCAACGGCCGAGCTTTGGCAGAGTTCATAGCAGAATGGACATCAACGCCCGACGAAGAGATTCAAGAAACTACCATTCCTGGCAAGGAGACGAGCCATGACTGGATCATGTACTTCGATGGAGCCTTCTCGCAGCAAGGTGCTGGTGCTGGCATATTACTTGTCGCACCCACCAGAGAGCTCCTCAAGTATGTAGTCCAGATGCACTTTCCCCGGGAAAAATCAACGAACAATACGGCAGAGTACGAGGGATTGCTTGCCGGTCTCAGGATCGCGGCAGACCTCGGAATCAGGAAGCTCATCATCAGATGTGATTCGCAGCTCGTCGTCAAGCAAGTCAACAAGGATTACCAGAGCCCCCTGATGGAGGCCTATGTAGATTAGGTGAGGAAGTTGGAGGAGCGTTTTGACGGTCTACAAGTAGAGCATTTTCCCCGGGCAGAAAACACCATTGCCGATGACTTGTGAAAGTGCGCTTCCCTAAAGTTGCTTGTGGAACCAGGTACATTGTGCTTCAATTAACCCAGCCATTCGTTGAGCCATCAGCAAGATAGAACAAACAAAGCAAGGCGGGCCCTGACAATTACTTTCCGGGTGAGCTCCCGGGGGCCGCCGGCAAGGACATTGCCAGGTGTCCTAGACTCGCCGGGGAGCGGCAACCTCCAACGGGGCCTCAAGCCCTGACTGTAGATGTGGCTGCCCTTGCAGCCATAGATGAGCCTTTAGTCCTTGCCGTCGAGCCCCAGGCTCCGGCATGGGCGCAGCGCACCATCCGTTTCCTCCAAACAGGGGAACTCCCTGAGGAACAGGAAGAAGCCGAGAAAGTAGCCCGTCGGTCCATCACGTACCAGTTTGTGGATGATGCCCTATATAGAAGGAGGCTGAACGACGTGAAATTAAAGTGCATTCCTTGAGAGGATGGACTGGAGTTGTTGGCAGAGATACATAGAGAGGGCCCGAACCTGGGTAAACATCGTGTCCCTTGTCTCCTGTTACCATCAACCTTAGACGCATAGTTCGGGACCCCCTACCCGAGATCCGCCGGTTTTGACACCGACATTAGTGCTTTCATTGAGAGTTCCACTATGCTGTCGCCAAAAGGATTGATGGCCCCTTCAATCGTCAATAACGACAATGTCCAAGAAGAAACTTTCCTCCCCGGGCAAATCTTTGTGTCCGGCAGCTTCGCATTACGGGCCAGTTCGCCTGGCCATCTGGAGCAGATCGAAAGCTACGCCCCTGGCCATCAGGTAAGATTTGGGAGCTTGAACTACGTTGCGGACATCCGTGGAGACTTGATCTTCGCCCGATTCGAGACCGTGGTTGCCTGCCCCGGTCATCCCAATGATCATGACCTAAATCTGTCATCAGACCGCATCCAGGAGATCGCTCCTATAACCACTCTGGCCTTAGAGCCGGAGCAGACTGCGCCATCCGAGTACGGGAGGATCAACCCCACCACGAAGGCCACGGATTCTACGGCGTTGGAGCCGCACATAGACTTAACCTCTCATGACATCTTTGTCACTTGAACTCCGGACTCATCTCCGGCCGTAAGTTCCGAACCACGTAAGCCCGCAGATGCCGAACTTGATCATTTATCGATCTTCGAGTTCAGCACAGCAGACATCTTCCAGCACTCGCCTTTGGGCGACATGCTAAACTAATTTAAAAAACCTGTCCTTAGCAAAGGACCCTCAACCGAATTATAACCGGTTCGAACCAGGGGCTGTTGATGGGGAATTTCGCTCATCACCCACCACCAACTTCATAGCCACTGTCGATGACTTAACCGACATGCTCGATTACGGCTTCGAAGACATCGACAATATGGCCAACGATGCGGAGGAGGAACATGGCCGAAACCCGCCGCTTATCGGATGCCGGACGGCCACTTCTTCGTACAACGTATACATGGTGGACACACATAGAGAACCTCACTATGATGACAAAGAAGATCCAATTGAGGATAAACCTCCAGGGACACAGCCTAGACACCAGCGTCAGCGGCACCACTCTAAGTCATGCCGTGCAAAAGACAGCAACACCGGCACGGGAGAAAATAATACTCCAGACGACACCAAAGACAATGAAGACCCCATTGGTGCAATGTCTGAACAGAATGAATGGGAAGATGGGCACGATAGCCCTGATGACAGGCCATACACGATGACTCGGAGGACAGTAATTATCTTTCGCTCTCCGAGGATGAGGAGAGCCTCGGCAACGAGGATTTCATCGTGCCTGAGGAACCTCTCGAGTAGGAGCGCTTCAAGCGCCAGCTAATAGCCACTGCAAGAAGCCTGAAAACGAAGCAGCTACAACTTCAAGATGATCAAGATCTGCTAAATGATAGATGGACCGATGTCCTAGCAGCCGAAGAATACGGCCTTAAGCGCCTAGCCAAAAGTTACCCAAAGCGCAAATTACTACCGCAGTTCGACGATGAGGCACTAGAGCTCATACCATCATCACGCAATGGGGCTGACAGAATACCACGTGGCCAGAATAAAGCGGCAACTCAAGCCGAGCACCAGCCCGCCCCGCCTTATTATAAAGGCAAAGATAAAACAACTCTCGGTCACACATATGACCTCCGGAAGGACCGGAAAAACAGAGCGGGGCATACCAGATCGATTTATGGATCACGAGGACGTGCCTCGACACGCGGCGACGGCTACCTATTCGGACATGACAAACCTAGCCACACTTGGCCCGAAGACCGCAAACGGACTCCATCAGAGGTATGTCGCAGTGTGGCCCAACATAGAGGTGCCGCACACCCACTTTATTTCACAGACGAAGTAATGGAGCATGAATTCCCAGACGGGTTCAAACCCATGAATATCAAATCATACGACAGAACAACGGATCCCGCGGTATGGATCGAGAACTTCCTCCTCCATATCCACATGGCCCGTGGAGATGACCTTCATGCCATCAAATACCTACCGCTAAAACTCAAAGGACCAGCTCGTCACTGGTTAAACAGTCTGCCGGAAAATTCTATTGGCATCTTGGAAGATTTGGAGGAAGCCTTTCGTGACAATTCCAAGGAACATATGTCTCGACACCGGATGAAGACGACTTAAGTCACATTGTCCAGCAGCCCGGAGAGTCAGCCAGGAAGCTCTAGACTAGGTTCTTAGTTAAAAAGAACCAAATCATCGACTGTCGGGACGTGGAAGCCCTTGCGGCCTTCAAACACAGCATCCGGGATGAATGGCTTGCACACCACCTCGGTCAAGAAGGACCTAAATCAATGATAGCCCTTACCGCTCTAATGACTCGCTTTTGCATGGGAGAAGACAGCTGGATCGCTCGTAAAAGCAACATCACCAACGACTCGGGCACCTCCGAAATCCGAGACGGCAATGGAAAACCATGACAAATCAAACATAACAGTCACAATGATAATGACAGATCACGCGACACAGCAGTCAACGCCGGATTCAGCAATCCCAAACCCGGTCAACGGAAAAAGCCATTCAAGGCGAACCAAGATGGACCATCTAACCTAGACATGATATTGGACCGACCCTGACAGATTCACAGACACCCCGATAAACCAGCTAATCATACCAACAGAAGCTATTGGGTCTTCAAGCAGGCCGGCAAGCTCAACGCTGAACACAAGGGGAGGGGGCCGCCAGGCAATAGGGACGACATAACGGTTCACCAACCAAATATCGGGGGTCAGAAGCAATTTCGCCCCGAGCAGAAATAGCAGTTCAGCTTCCGCCGCCCACTTCATATACCCGGAAAATTTGTACCACACATACATCACTACACACTCAAGATACGATGGGCATTGGCAGAAGCACAATACAGACAAGCCTGAAAGAATTCTAGTAACATTTTTTTATCTACTTTCCTTTTTCTTTCTTTTCTCTTAAAAACAGGTGACGCAAAGGACAAACATATAAACTAACTCCATTGGAGTTCGGATATGTACACTCACCTAAGGGGCTATTCCCATCAGGGAGTCCCTTCACCGAGGACTGGCGGCGCAAATGTGCGACAGGAGGTCCAAAATTACTTTTTGTAGACCGCACTCTATGTCGTGCCTGTAAAGTGCGTTTTTCCTACGCCTTCGACCCCTGGCATATTAAATAGCCCGGGTTGCGACTTTGTTATCTATATACATGAATGGCACATCACTCAGATCCCAGTAAAATTAATCCATTCTTTTTCTAAAGGACCGAGGTTTTCCCCGATGGTTCTTTCAAACATACACCTCGGCATAACTTGCCAGGGGCTCGGTATGGGAACAAGCGAGTTGCTGACAATTCCGAACAGCTCTATAGCGTACCTTGGCGTCGCGAGTTTGGCCTTATATGCATTAGCTCCGAATCATGTCTTGGGTCAATAGTTAGGTTGCCCGGCTCCTATGCTTGCTATCCTACATTCCGCTCTATCGGCTAGGGTAGTGAAGGGAGAACTACTGCGATTGTGCTTCCGATTCACCTGGTCAAGCACCTCAGTAGACAAAGCCGAAAACTGACTGTCATGATGCGGCGAGAGCTGGTCAACCACTCGATGACTTATCGGAATATTTAGCGATTCCACCATGTTACACGAAGGACCTCTTTCTGGTCAAACATGTAAACGCATCGTAGGAGTAAGGAGCATACATACCAGGGGCAATGTCGTAGTCCCACCATAAAACTCCTATTGCTAAGTGAAAGTGTTAATGCCCTATAGTCTGGTTGCCTGGTTTACCGCATTGACACCTCCTTCACAGACCAAGACGTTGGTTCAAGAGTGATCAGATGCTTTTTTCGAACACCCCCGTACTTCCTACGAGGGGGCTGAAGCCGACGACTGGAAAACTTTCAGATCATATACAAACGGCCGCATAGGAGGAACAAAAGCTCTTAGGCAAATGAAAAATATAGAATGATTACAACAATTTTTTTTACAATTCATAAAGAATTCACTTGAACATTATGCCTTTTGAACGTTGACCCTCTATCAAGCTGGCAGCCTCTAAGACGTCCTCAAAATAATTCTCCGGTGCGTGATGGTCCTTGCCCTTGGGCGGACCCTGCGCTACAACATTGACGGCCTTCATCTTCCCCAAGTACGTCTTGGCTCGGGCAAAGGCCATCCGTGCACCTTCAATGCATGCCGACCGCTTTACGACATCGATACGTGGCACCGCATAAGCAAGCCGCCGCACCAAGCCAAAATAGCTATTTGGAATCCACTCAGTGGGCCACAGCTGAAGTACGACGTTCTTCATGGCACCCCAGACATACTGTGAAGCTCGGCCCATTGGGTCATCTGTTCATTCAGTAGCAGAGGGCGTTTTGGTACGCCGAACTGTGACCACAAAAGCTTCTCCGTCACATACCCCTCTTGCGCTTGGTAAAACTGCGCCGCATCGGATGAACTCTTCGGCATGTCCAAAAACACGTTTGGAGAACTCCACACTTGGTTAAGCTGAGCATAATTCGGATCTCCAAACTTAGTCTGTAATAAAAATGGCTTACCAGCCGCAATCTCCCTGGCTTGCCGGATCTCCTCACGAGCTGCTCTAGATTCAGACTGCACTTCTCTTTCCTCTCATAAGGCCTTGTCAAGTTCAGCCGTTTTTACTTCATTTATCTTCTCAAGAAGTTCACAGCGGCTAGCAGCATTTTTCAGTTCGAGCGCCATCATGGATATCTTCTCCTCGTCTTGGCGCGGAGCAGCTTGTGCAGCTTTTAACTTAGCCAATGCCTTCTCGGCAACTGCATCACTAAACCGGGCCCGCTCCTTGGCCTGGGCCAGCTCCGCTCGAAGAATTTCAATGGCGGCAGCACCATCTGCAGTCATCCATATTCCAGTATATAACTTTCGGCATCATGCTTATATAAAAAAATGTACGTGAAGGGACTGCCCCGAATACATACCTTGCGCCTCATCAAGACGCATATTGATTAACCCAATGTCATCCCCGACCACGTCAAGCTTCTGCTGCAGCTCGGTAATATCCGTAGTCTGGGAAGTAGCCAGAGGGAGGCAGCTTGTGTTCAAGTTAATCAGATTAGTCCTTGAATATTTCTTCTTGATCCTCCGTTCGCCTCCCATGGGAAGCCAACCCGAGTCTCAGGGGCTACTACCTATACAAAGGTGCATTTTTGCAAATAAAAAATAGTTGAAAACATTACATCACAAACCTCGTAGCCTCTCAGTAGGCCCACGAAGGCCTCATTCAATCCTCGTTTCACAAACAGGATCTTGTCGACCACTTTGCCCAACAAAGTACGATGTTCCTCTGAGACGGATGCCTGTCGCAGCATGTTCGTCAATATATCCAGCACCTCTGGGTCTTTGGGGGCTGCTATAGGAGTACGGCCTCCCGTTGAAGGGATCCGTTCATTCGTATCTGGTTGTAGACCGGACTGTTCAGGGCCTTCATGGTTGGTCCCCGGACCCTAGGACACCAAAGTGTCACCTCCGGGCAATGTCTTCATCATTCCTCATACCACCTGTTGGTCGCGGGAGACCCTCCGCGACGACACCTCGAAGTCGTCCGCCCTATCGGGCGGAGAGGCCGGTTGAGGCGTCTCGCTTTCCATCATCTCTGGGAGAAGGTCCCCCGAGGAAGAGGATTGTTGAATAAGACTGTGCACTGGACTGCCAAAAATATATATTCTAAGCATTACGAGAACAGAACGGGATATGTTTAAAACATCCTTGTTCACTTATGATTTGGCCTGAGGCTTGTCCTCATTATGAGACCGTGCTTCGACGTCCTTCAAGCCCGAGCCATCCAACAGAGGCATCTTGGCTCGCTTAGGAGCTTGTTTCTCCAAATCTTCAGAGGCGGCCCTTTTCTTCCCATGAGGGGAAGGGACAGTGCCCCCCTTCACTTTTGTCTTAGGATGACGGAATTTTGATTCCTCCGGACAAAATGTCTGATGTACCCTTGGAATAGGGGTCATCTTTGGTCTTTCCACTCTCTGCCTCGCCCTCCTTCACAGGGATTTGGTATGGTGTCGGGGCTAGCATCCTTGTTAAAATAGGATTCGCTGGGCCTTCTGGCAGAGGGGCCAAAAACATAATTAGTTCCGCCTTCTTCATCCAGCCCTAGAGAAAGATAGCGTGCTCAGTACCGTATTATGGTATGCATAATTACAAAGTGTTCGGAAGACAAGTGCTTACCGGGGTATCCCGTCAGTTGCAGTTAAGGCCAGCATCCTCGGTAGTGTCCAGCCAACGTTTTCGCTTCCCAAAAAATAAGTTCCACATCCCTTCATGTGTAGTGCCGAAGAAGTGTTGGAGGGTTCGTGGTCCTTCCAGATTGAGCTCCCACATGTTGAGAGACCGGCGCTGGCAGGGAAGGATTCGACAGACTAGCATCACTTGAATCACGTTGATAAAATTGATGTCTCTCTCAAGGAGGGTTCAGATGCGGCTCTGTAGAGTCTACACTTCATCAACTGATCCCCAATCCAGCCCTTTGTTAATCCATGATGCAAGCTGTGGCAGAGGGCTGGAACGGACGTAGGAATAGCTACCCACTTGGTGTTGCGTGGTTCCGTGACATAAAACCATTCTTGCTGCCACTGGTGGGAGGTTTCGGTGAAAGAGCCTTTTGGCCAGAGAGTGTTGGTAAGCTTTCTCACTACATCACCGCGACACTCCGCCTATTCCTTGTCAACTACCTTCGTCTTCACATTGAAGGTCTTGAGCCATAAACCGAAGTGTGGGGGGATTCGGAGGAAGGCCTCGGATGTAATGATAAACACCGAGACGTGGAGGATAGAGTCCGGGGCTAGATCATGAAAATCTAGTACGTAATAAAACATTATCCCCCGGACAAAGGGGTGAAGAGCGGACCCTAGCCCCCAGAGGAAGTGGGAGATGAATACGACCCTCTCGCCAGATCTGGGAGTCGGAATAACCTGTCCTTGAGCAGGAAGCCTATGGTGGATCTCCGTGGTCAAATATTTGGCCGCCCGAAGCTTTGCGATATCCTCCTCTGTAATGGAGGAAGCCACCAATCGGCCTTGAGAGCTGGGTCCGGACATGATGGGGAGGCTTGAAACAATGAAGTTGAACCTTGGGTGCTAGAACTCGAGGTTGGGAAGGCTGAGGAGAGGTTTGGTATAAAAGGACGGCCCTTGGTTCCTTCATAAAGGCAGGGGTACTGAACGCCTCCTCCTAAGCCCGAGGACCTGCCTATTCCTAAGGAATCTTTCCCGCAGGACGGTTGGGTTACCCTCGCTTGTATTGATGAAAATCCTGCAATTAGGAGTTACGATCTCCGTTTCGACAAAACGTGTCAATGAAAACCACACCCCGAAACATGGAACGGCGGGATGGGAAATGGTTCGAAATAATGACCAGGAAGCATGATGTCACATTACTAAAGTTGTCAGCAGATTGGATACGTGGAATACTATACTCTCTACGGCTGTGTGTTGTAGATCCGGACACGTTTGTTTCACCCAAAGATTGTTTTGGAGTTCAGAAGGAGGAACCTGCCATGCAATGCCGAAGACAGATCTTTGCACCGGATACCTTGTCATTGAAGCCAGGTTCAGGGGCTACTGAGGGAGTCCTGGACTAAGGGGTCCTTGGGCGTCCGGCCTGTTAGCCATGGGCCGGACTGATGGGCTATGAAGATATGAAGACCGAAGACTGTACCCTTGTCTGGATAGGACTCTCCTTGGCGTGGAAGGCAAGCTTGGCGGTCGGATATGTAGATTCCCTTCTTTGTGACCGACCTTGTGTAACCCTAGATCCTTCCGATGTCTATATAAACCGGAGGACTTAGTTCAGATAGGGGAGATTCATTATCATAGCCATACCAGCTAGACCTCTAGGGTTTAGCCATTATGATCTCGAGGTAGATCAAATCTTGTAATACTCATATTCATCAATATCAATCAAGCAGGACGTAGGGTATTACCTCCATAGAGATGGCCTAAACCTCGGTAAACATCGTGTCCCTTGTCTCCTGTTACCATCGACCTTAGAAGCACAGTTCGGGACCCCCTACCCGAGATCCGCCAGTTTTGACACCGACACCAGTTCCATTCAAAGAAGCTCCATCAGCCAGCCCAAGCCCTTCAAACAATCCCTCTTTCCTGGCCATTTTCGGTCTAGGGGCTCGACATACTGGCCCCTTTCCCCATGCTGTCAGGGGCTTTGAGTACTTGTACATTGCAATCGACACGTTCACAAAGTGGCCGGAAGTTGAACCGGTGAGGAAGGTGAAATCATAGTCAGCCGTCAAGTTCTTCAAGGAACTAGTCTGCCATTTCGGTGTGCCGAATAGAGTCATTACAGACAACGGCACGTAGTTCATGAGTCCCACCTTCATGCAGTACATTCAAGACTTCGGTGGCAGGGTATGTTTTGCTTCTATTGCTCATCCCAGAAGTTACGGCCAGGCTGAGAGAGCAAATGCAGAAGTTCCGCGAGGCCTCAAGACCAGAACTTTTGACAAGCTACGCAAGTGCGGAAGGCGCTGGATTGATGAGTTGCCAACGGTTCTTTGGTCATTCAGGACGACACCAAATCGAGCCACTGGCCAGATGCCCTTTTCCCTGGTATACGGGGCAGAAGTAGTTGTCCCCACGGAACTCATATACGGGTCACCTCGAGTGCTCGCTTATGATGAGCTTGAGCAAGAGAAGTTGCGCCAAGATGATGCGACGTTCCTTAAGGAAGATTGTCTTCAGGCTACAATGCGAGTCGCTCGCTACCAGCAAGCCTTGGGCCGCTACCATAGCCGCAAGGTTCACGCCCGAAGCCTTGAGGAAGGCAACCTTGTTCTTCAGCGAATTCAATCCGCCAAGAATTCAAACAAGTTGACGCAAAAGTGGGAAGGCCCTTATCGAGTAATACGAGTCACCAGGCCTGGCGCAGTCCACCTGGAGACCGAAGATGGCATTCCAGTGAGCAATTCCTGAAATATTGGACATCTTTGCAAGTTTTACCCCTAAGGCGCGGTTGCCGGGAGCCCTGGCAACCCCCATTTTGTACTAGCCTTGCTGGCAAGGCATGTACCCTATGTACAGAGCCAGGCACAGACCTTGTGCGCAGTCACGGAAAGGAATCCCTTAGCATGTATAGTTTCACGTTGATTTCCATGTTTACGTGTATACATATGTGCATGCTTGTCCATGGTATTGTACTGCTTATTGATTCCAACAAATATCTGTGGACCGCCAAGGCTCCATGCTCTTGCCTTGTAATAGCCCCGAAATTGGGTTATCAATTTTTGTGCCGTTATTCCTTCCTGGCAATCATTTTTCAAATTTTCTCCTGAGTTTTCTGGATGACTCTGAGAATTATTTTCATGTTCAACCTTTCAAAACCTTGCTCATGTCTTTGTTACTGGGCAAGACCCCATTTGCATCATCTCAAATCAATCAAAACCCTAATTCCAATTTTGGAATTTGAATATGTCCTTAGTGATTACAAAGGAGCCATCATTTTCCTTGATCTGTTGATCCTCCCAATTGTTCCCAGAGACCGTCCTACCTTTCAAAACCCTGGGCATGCAAAAATATTGCTAAGTCTTATGCAATATTTTTCATTTGTGATTTATTCCTTTTCTTGTGTTTGTGAGAAATAAAATCCAAAGGCATAGCTAGTCATCTCCTAAATTCATGAAAATTTGTGGAGATGATATTTATGTCTAATCCTAGCTCTGGCAAAAATATTGGCCACAATTAAATAAGGCAAATTGCCTTTTTCCTATTTTAAGCCAATATTGATCCATGAGAGCCCAGGATCACTTCTTTGTTTCTATCACAATTTTCAGTTTGTGAAGCAAGCGTATTTTATCTTACTCCATTATGGCTGATAATTTTCCCAGGACTTCTCCTATCCATATAACCTATCTCCAACAAATTTTGGCTCATTTCTTCTAGCAATTTGCCCTGAGGATTTTTCTCAAATTTGTTGACAAAGGAGATGCTTGTGAAACAAGTACCATTTTGGAAGCTCCAAATGGTATCAAATCTTTACAGCATCATTATATATCCAAATCATCAAGCTGTGCCAAGTTTTAGCCCAATCCAACACTCGTTGTGAGTGCTTCTTCATCATTTGGTTCCTGGATAAGATTTGGTAGTTGCACTGCAACTATATTAAATCTTTGTCCTAATGACCTCATAATTCCCAGGACCGTAGTTCTTGCTACTCTAAGCCTCCCAGACATCAAGGTTACCTTTTAACTCTGGTTCTATCTCTAGAATGTGGTCAAGTTTTCTACAGCAAACTTGTGAGGCTTACTTTACTCACCTTCCTTTGTCTCTGCCCATTTCTTTACCATGGTAATACTCTACCTTGGATAGCCTATGCCGTACACATGGGCTGGCATCATTAAAGTACCTAGAGCGCACCTTGTCCATGGTGACCACGGGCGACGCTAGCCAAAACGGTGGTCTAGCCACTGTTCCGTCGGCAGCGCTGCTCCGACCAGCTCTGGCCTCGCCATTAGTATCCAACAGGTACCCCTTGATGTCGTCTTCCCTCTGGACCGCTCACCCCCTTCGTTTTATTCTCTGACGAGCTGTGCCAACGACCGAATAGTGCGCTCTCGTGGCCATCATCTCTTTCCTCCTTAGTGTCCTCTTCCTCCTCTCCTTCGCGAGCGTTGCTCGTCTCCGTGACTCTCTGGCAATCGTCTGCATCCTCTTCGTCGCCTTCCCACCAGTTCCCTTGAGATTTGGCCGCGCCTATCGACATTGCGCCCATCGCCGGCGCACGGACACGTCGCCTGCCACGTGCCACCTCCGACCCTCCCCCTTGAGCTCTCCCCACGGCCTCGAGCCCCTCGCAGTCCACAATGCCAACCCGAGCCACTCAGTCCTTGCGAAGTCCCTATCCGACCCAGCCATCGCCATGGCCGCCGCATCGGCCTGCTAAAATTCGAGCAATGGCGAGCTCGCCCCTCCCTCTTTCCACCACCATAGGATCACCTGGAGTAGGCCTAGCCTCCCCACCCCCCCTCTTGCTGCCAGAGTGCCCTATGCTCATGCCCCTAGAGCCACTACCGCCACCCTGGAGCTCTCTACTTCCATTTCCGTTGCGGCTGTGGATCTCAACAGCGGCCATCAGGATGGACGCGGCGTCCCTCCTTGAGCCCGCCGCCGTCTTCGCCCTAGTCGGAGGTGGCCGGAGCCGTCCGGCCCGTCGCCGGTGAGGCGTCTAGCCTCGCCTCCTCTGTGCCACATCCGGAGGAAGAAAGAAAGGGACGAAGGAGAGAGAGAGCTGGCGCGGGGCCACCTGTAAGCCTCTCAGCGTTGACCTAAGCCCGGGCCCGCAATGGATTAAGTGGAAGGGTATTTCATGTAAGTACATCTCCATTTAAAGAAACCATACTTTGATGCTTCTTCTGTCAGGAATACGCTTTCAGTGTTATGAAGACGTGTTTTCCAAAATGCGTTTTCTCTTTTGAGCCCCGCCCGCCGAAATGCTTAGATTGTGAACGTTCACTGTTTAAGCCACTTTTTTGCCTAAAAAGTGAATGGCCACAACTTTGCAACCGTAACTCCGATTGAGGTGATTCCAACGCTCATGTTCTTTGTTCGTCAAGCTCTTTTGGATAGGATGATTTTCATAATGTTTTCTCATTCTAAAAATGACCGTTTTTCCCTTGTTTGTAAACAGCCCCCTCCGAGAGAGAACTGTTTCCAGCAAATTTTTCCGTGATCGTTTCACACTTCTTCCTGGAGTATTTGTCGACCCCAGGCAAGCCAACCTCTTATCATGAGCCCCAAACTTGCATGTTGACTTTGCTTGCACCTTGTGTGTGTAGTTGCAGTTGTTTCTTATCATTTTTGTCTGCCGTTCTTTTGTTATGCTTATCATGCATGCTTGTGTTTTCAGGATATCTTTTGCCATGCTAATTAGAATGTTGTTATTGATAATTCCATGTCAGTACTCTACTTTATTTTCATGTCATCATTATAAAATGTTACAATTGTTGTAATAAACCATTTATATGCTAGTACTTGGTATTCTCATGTTCTTTATGCTATAGTTGTTCACTTGAGAAGCTTGGTATTTTGTTAAAGCATTTATATGATGCATGCTCGTTGTTGCATTCATGTTAAATATGTTCATGATTATGGAGAAGATAATAATATGAATTACTAATAATAAACCTCCTCCATCATCAATGGGACCGAGTCATAGTGCCACCAAATCGAACTTCTTCAGTGCAGCCACATTTTGCCTATGTGGGAAGGCCCTAATGCAATCTATTGTTTTGCCTCTCGCCGGTGCCTCTAATGAGGGAAGGTTATGGGCGCGCGCGCTACCCTGATTAGGTAGGCGGACATAAGCCTTGTTTGCTTGGGTTTTGTTTTGAGCTCATGTCCCCGTTTGGTACCGTTTTGTTTTGCCACGACAGTGTCCATTGGTGTCTTTGGTAGACACGGGGCCACCCAGGACTTAGCCTAGTGGGTAGTCGGAGTGGTTGGGAGAGTGTCATGGTAGTTGGTCGGTTCTTTCAGAACGTCGTTGGTCCACCCAAATGGGAGTGAGAGGCCATGGGTACTGTGGTGTCGGTACAATGCTCTACCTCTGTAGAGTGTGTATTAAGTCTATCTATATCCACATAGTTCATAGTAGGTCACACTATCGGGTCTTGGTCGAAACAGAGGATAAACTTGAAATAATTAAGTTAATTAATGTGGTAACAAGAATGTGGTGAGTTGGACTATTATAACGCCCTTGACGCGGCTATATCTCCCACGTGTCGAAGCACGACTAAGAGGCATAACCGCACTGAAAGCAATGTCGCAAGTGAGGTAATCTTCACACAACCCATGTAATACATAAGGGAAAAGGTACATAGTTGGCTTACAATCGCCACTTCACACAATTACATGAATACAGCATTACATCAACCAGATACAATCAAGGTCCGACTATGGAACCAAAATAAAAGAAGACTACCCCAAATGCTACACAG
The DNA here is from genome assembly GCF_002162155.2 of Triticum dicoccoides. Taxonomy (NCBI): domain Eukaryota; kingdom Viridiplantae; phylum Streptophyta; class Magnoliopsida; order Poales; family Poaceae; genus Triticum; species Triticum dicoccoides. The sequence continues at coordinate 323,137,823 of NC_041390.1, forward strand.
ATCCCCGATTGTCCCGACTAGGCTCCACTACTGATCAACTAGAACGAAACAACACAAAGGACAAGATCTTCATCGGGCTCCTCATTGAGCTTGGTTGCATCATCTGCACGGTTCAACGACACCTACAAACTGGTTTTGGAAGTATCTGTGAGTCACGGGGACTCAGCAATCTCGCACCCTCGTGATCAAGACTATTTAAGCTTATAGGAAGGGTAAAAGGTATGAGGTGGAGCTGCAGCAAGCGACTAGCATATTTGGTGGCTAACATACGCAAATGAGAGCGAGAAGAGAAGGCAAAGCATGGTCGAACGACTATGATCAAGAAGTATCCTAGAACAACCTACGCCAAACATAACTCCAACACCGTGTTCACTTCCCGGACTCCGCCGAAAAGAGACCATCACGGTTACACACGCGGTTGATGTATTTTAATTAAGATGAACTTCAGGTTCTCTACAACCAGACATTAACAAATTCCCATCTGCCCATACCCACGGGCATGGCTTTTGAAAGTTCAAATCCCTGCAGGGGTGTCCCAACTTAGCCCATCACAAGCTCTCACGGTCAATGAAGGATATTCCTTCTAGCGGGAAGACCAGATCAGGCTCGGAATCCCGGTTACAAGACATTTCGACAGGTAAAACAAGACCAGCAAGACCGCCCGATGCGCCGACATCCTGATAGGAGCTGCACATATCTCATTCTCAGGGCAACACCGGATGAGCGCTCCGTACAACTAAAACCAGCCCTCAAGTTTCCCCGAGGTGGCGCTGCAAAGGACTCAAGTTTGGACAAACACTTAGACAAGCACTGGCCCGAGGGGTTAAAATAAAGATGACCCTTGGGATGTGCGACTCCCAAGGGAAAAAGGCTAGGTGGCGAATGGTAAAACCAAGGTTGGGCCTTGCTGGAGGAGTTTTATTCAAGGCGAACTGTCAAGGGGTTCCCATAATAACCCAACCGCGTAAGGAACGCAAAATCCAGGAACATAACACCGATATGACGGAAACTAGGGCGGCAAGAGTGGAACAAAACACCAGGCATAAGGCCGAGCCTTCCACCCTTTACCAAGTATATAGATGCATTAATTAAATAAGAGATATTGTGATATCCCAACAAAATATCCATGTTCCAAACATGGAACAAGCTTCAATCTTCACCTGCAACTAACAACGCTATAAGAGGGACTGAGCAAAGTGGTAACATAGCCAAACAATGGTTTGCTAGGACAAGGTGGGTTAGAGGCTTGGATTAACAATATGGGGGCATGATAAGCAAGTGGTAGGTATCGCAGCGTAGGCATAGCAAAAGAGCGAGCAACTAGCAAGCAAAGATAGAAGTGATTTTGAGGGTATGGTCATCTTGCCTGAAATCCCGCAAGGAAGAAGAATGAGTCCACGAAGAAGACACACAGACATAGACGAATAGGACCTCACAAACGCAATGATATGGACCAACACGAAGAAGCAACACCGGAAAGAAGCACACAACATAGTAAACAACCAACACATGAACATGGTATGATATGCGGGATGCGGTATGTGATGCATATGCAAGATTTGACAAGGAAAGATTGAACCTGGCCTCAACTTGGAAATCCAAGAGTGCCACTGGAAAGGTGAGGTGATTTCAGTTGAAATCGATATAAAGATTACCGGAATCGGATGCACGGTTTGGAAATGGCAAGCAAAACAAATATGGCACCGGTCTGTGATAAACAGCAAGTACCCATCTAAATGCATCAAAATAAATATACTACAACACTCAAACATGACAACAAAATACATGGCAGGGAGTCACTCATGATGCTTGACAAAATATGAACACTGAGCTATGGCTAGTTCATCCATTAACAGGTTCAAACAAGCATGGCAAAAGTGCAAATGATAACAGCTTCCAGACTTAGTGAAATTAACACAAGTCTGGAATTTAACATCAGGAAGCACACTTTAGAGCATGAAAACTATATTCTATAGGAACATATCATGGCAAATAAAGGCATGGAATGAAGCTACTCAAAGGACTTAACAAAAGTCCCTTAGTGACCTTGAGCCAAAAGGGATCAGAAAATACAATTGCAAGCATGTGAACATGGCACAAACGTAAACAGATCTCAGACTTAGCGAAAAACTGGAGCATGCAAATCAGTTAACGAGTAGGCATGTTTACGAGCTCGATGCACTCACTACAGAGCATTTCATGACAAACTAAGCATACAACCATCAATAATACATATCATAGAAGCTAGACATGGCAAGAACAACAACATAGCATGCACGGATCACTAGCAACATCCTCGGCAAAATCGCCAAACAAGTCAACAATCTGCTAGGATTCACGATATAGCAAAAGTACAGCTCGATTGACTCAAGCTAGGGTGCTCTATAAATGCAAATAAAGACACTGATGAATAGAGCACCACGATATTAACAAAACATCCTTATTGATCATCCTCAAAAGAGGCACGGATCACTAGGAAACAACATGAACATATGGCATAACGACAAAAACAGAACAAGGACTTAGTGAAATTGTATGTCCCTGAAATCAGCATTACCGATTATGCTACTTTGCATGCTTGTGCTGGTCACCACAAATATCACAAAAATGCATGGCAAGCACCACTGTAAATATGGCATGGCATATAACAAAACACATATAGAGCTCAGGGTCATAGAATGCACACATTAATCATGCCAAGAATGACAAAAGGCTATTTGATGAAATAGATCTGCCAAGTTTATCACATAGCCCTCTTTCAATGACTTTTCAGGCATCAAGATGACCTCAAATGAAAATGACGCAATGAGATGAAATGATGTACTCGTCCAGACGGACATTTTGATATGCTACATGCATGAATCGGGGACACGGATGATGAGTTATGACATGATGAAAAATGCAAAAAGATTATGGAGGGAGAGGAGAAAGTCAACCAAGGTGATTTTTAGATCTGAGATCCAAGGGAACTGTAGCAGCTCGTGCTCGTCGGAGAAAGGGACATCGCCGGAGTAGAGGTCGCCGGAGCCGGATCCGGGCCGCAGGAGGTGCGGCGGAGGGCGGCGCCGGCGAGAGGCGGTGGTCGCCGGCGAGGTGGACGGGAAGGCGGGCGGAGGTGCTCCCCGCATGGCGGCGGCGATGCGGAGCCGCGCGATGGTGCGGCGAGCCGTCGCGGAGCCGCAGCACGGAGGCTGGGCGGCGGGCGGCGCGCCTAGGGCGGAGGAGGGTCGGGCGTGGGGAGGCGGCGACCGGGCCCGGGAGGGCCTCCCGCGGGCCGGGCGGGCCGCGGCGAAAGAGGAGCTGGCCGGGCCACGTGGCGGCTTCCAGTAGGCTGGGCGCGGCGGCGCGGGGCGGGTCCGGCGGGAGCGGACACGTCCGGCGGCGGCGGAGACGAAATTTTTAGGGTTAGGGGTGGTTTCATCCGCAATTTCGGGAGGGGATCTATTTATAGAGGTAGAGGGAGCTAGGAGAGTCCAAATGAGGTGCGGTTTTCGGCCACGTGATCGTGATCGAACGACCGAGATGATGGAGGGGGTTTAAGTGGGTTTTGGGCCAAATTGGAAGGGTGTTGAGCCGAAACACGCACGAGGCCTTTTCGGTCCCTCGGTTAACTGTTGGAGTACCAAACAAAGTCCAAATGGCACGAAACTTGATAGGCGGTCTACCAGTAGTAAACCAAGGCCGCATGACAAGTCTCGGTCCAATCCGAAAACGTTTAACACCCACACACGAAAAGAGGTAGCACCGGGTGACATAGGAGCGCCGGATTGCAAAACGGACGACGGGAAAAATGCTCGGATGCATGAGACGAACATGTATGCAAATGGAATGCACATGATGACATGATATGGAATGCATGACACGCAAGCAATGATAACACAACAACAGCGAATAACTGGACGACACCTGGCATATCGGTCTCGGGGCGTTACAACTATGGGATAGTCGTGAGAAGTCACGGTGATGTTTTGATATGATCACGAGACAAGGTCTCGGTGAGTGTTGAACCAAGTGTGGTTCCGTTTGTGATCCGTGAGTGATCACTGTTTGGTTACAAGGTAACCCATTGAACCGAGTATGGTTCCGTTTGTGATCCGTGAGTGATTACTATGGATGGGAGGCAACCCGTTGGTAAGAGAGTCCGAGGGACTCGGTGCACATGTTTGGTTGCATTGCATGAGTAATATGTTTGCATTTAAAGAACCATGGCAGAACAGGAGATAGTTGCATAAAGTTAACATGCTACGTCGACATTGGATATGACCGGTAGTTTATATTCAACATAGTTTCATGATGCCATGCCATGCTTGATTGATATGCTAGATTATGCCATGAGGGAGATTATATGCTATGTTTTAGTGTTTCCATGTTAGAAGCATGTTTTGATATGCCATGTTATTACCATGTTAGTAGATGCTATGATGTTTTTCATGCTTAGTTGATCTATATCATGCCATGTTTAGTAATTGATATGAGATAGGTTGTTGCATGCACTTGGTTCTTGCTTTGTCTTCCGCTTGTTTGGATGCTATGTATTTGGTTGTCTTGTAAGTACATTAAATGTACTGACTTGGCGTGTCATGCCAGCTTGTAGGTCGTACCAGGATTGTTTGATTGGTCGCGCTAGACCGTAACCTTGCCTGTCCAGTGAGTTGTGGAGCCTAGCCAGAGTTGATGAGCCGCTAAACCAAGACTTCCGCCGCCATTTAAATAGCCTTAGGGCTATGCCAGATAATTGTATTCATCAATAATGTAACCTTATACACATGTATTTGATGAATATTATTGTTCCTGGAATGCTATATCATGGACCTGTCGTGCGTCAGGTCTTATTCTAGGCTGACGTGTGAAGGCCCCCTGCTCCATGCTGATCGGGGTGCCAAAGGAGATGGTATCCGAGAAGCCATGATGTCATAGGTTATCCTAGCATTAGGTCACCACTACAATTAAATCGTAATGACCCTAAGGGATTTGACCCATCCCTGGCACCCAGCATGGCCACTGTTAATCAGCAGGTGCCGTAGTCGGGATCGACACGTCCTCACCCCGATGTCCTCGCCGAGTTATGCGTGGAACGAATAGCAACCATATCCTTTCTGGTCGACCGCACCCTTCACCCTTCACCACTAAGGGAAAGGGGCCACACCATGTGGGCATGTCGCGCATAGCTGCCTATAAAATCCCCTTTCCGCTAGCCGAATTGCTCACTCCTCAATTAGCCATGTCCCTGCGAAGAAGCCTAGCTAGTAACACCCCAGCCATTACTCGCGCTCTCAAGACTCCCAAGTTTTACACTCGCACCTTTGCCGTCAACCATGCAGGCTTTCCACCTCTTCTTGCTGAGATGCTCACCAAAGCCTTTGGCTGTAATGCTGGCCCCAATTACCTGGTGTTCCAATCGACACCCATCCCACACCTTCATCGCTATGATGCGAGAGTGCAAATCTGCCGAGGTCCCACAGCAGATGGTCAGCCTTTGGTTTTTAAGGGAAGAGCCATGCCCACTACTGATTTGGCCATTCAGGCCGTTGCTGTGGAGGCTATCCTATACCTCCGAACCAAGTTCCCGCAAGTGGAAGAGAGGAGGGAGTTCTGCTTTTTCCCCGTGGTGACAGAAGCAGGAATCCAGCCTCCTACCACTATTCTGGGAGATTACCCAGCAATCGCTCGCATGGTGCAATATATCACTGCCCAGGGAATGATGATTTCCAAGATGCTGGCTGAGTTCAGAACTATAGACAACGATGCGGTACGAGTTGTCATGGAAGCTTATCGTGAGGCTCGTAAATTTGCATCCCAAGTCGTTCGGCCAACGCCATCCGAACTAGTGCTACCCTCTCAGCCCCTATTGCGGCCTAAGCCAAACATCATCACCCTCAACAAGGATCTTTAACGAATCCTCCAGCAGCATTTGCTTGGATCAATTTTAGCCACACCCCCAGCAGTAGAACCCCAATTCATAGTAGTGTCGGACGTTGAAGATGGAGATTGTCTCAGTCTTCGTCCTCCTGAAGAGCCCCAGCAAGACCAGTCCTATGCATGACCTCCGTCATGCAGTGTGATGAATCTACGAGTAGGTCAGTCTGTCTGTTCATCCTCGATATGAGGATAGAACTATGTATCCCCGAATGAGTTATTTCTTTTAGCGCGTAGCGCGTTCGTGTTTGTTGTATGCTGGTACTGTTGTAACCCGTATGATGTGTTTACATATGCTTTCTTAATTTTCGTGTGTTTTTGATTGTCTCTCTGTCAAGCAGAAATGTTTGACAGGGTCGGCAATATGTTGCTAACAAGATTTTAGTTAGTAGATCACATGCATTAAATAACATTGACTCGTCTCAAGTCTATAATAAAATGCGTGCTGATGTAGGTATATGTATGCCAGGAGTACATATACCCACTAGCATTAAAACACTTTAGTATGATTTGTTCGGTGTGTTTTTCCTTTTTGCATGTTTATTGCCTCTGTATGTTTGCTAGTTTAGATTAGACTGCATACTGCACACATACCCGGTTCGCCCACGAGTACATTCGGGAAGTACTCGGGGGAATGCAAAGTCACATATCCCTCTCTATCTGTGCGTACCCTGTGTGCCGGATTTTCAAATCCATAGCCTCGTAGAGGCATTTCCATCTAGCAATTCCTTGTCTCTAATTCTTTTTCCCAATCTTATTTCCGGAGGAACACAACCAACTTTATTTCACTTGATCCAGTACATCTACCGCAATACAGATTTCAAACCCCGATTCTACCTAGACACCTACTTTTTCATGGAGCAATCCATGCAATTTTCCCTTGTACCCCAGTGTGATCCTGAGCTGGTGCAGCCACCTCACCTGCATCTGGACCCCACCCCCACCATCGTCCCTGCCTTGCATGGTGCAGGCATGTCGCCCCCACTACTCCACTTCAGCACGCGATTACTCTGCCAGCGCAAAGCGACGGAGAATCAAGCGTGGCAGAGGACCACCCAGTGCACCATCTTCTCCCGCATCTTGAGCCACTGCACTCAGTCGCGTGTTGTCCCGAGCTTGATCATTCCTGATGAGTATCAGCAGGAGGATCGATGAGCCGATGAGCGTTCCCAGCAGCGCCGCGAGGAACAAACATAGCGTCGCCAAGAACATTTCCTTGCCGAAGGAGCTCGGCTCAATCTCGTCCAAACTGAAGAGGTAGTTGAGTGGCATTGTGTTGGTGTTCGAGGAGAGCCACACTGCTGTCTTTATAGCCCGACTCCGGTTTATGGCGAGCGAGGTCCAGGAGAACTGCTCATCCCTCCATCACCGGCGTCCAGGAGGCGAAGCCTCGAGTAGTGCAGACAAGGTGCTGGCCCGCGACGTGAGTGCTCGCTGCACCGGCGTCGTGCACGCCGTGCACTACGTCACTAGGGTCCTCATTACCCTAGGAGCTAGATGCGCGCAATGCCAAGCCGCACGCGGAGCAGCGACGAAGAAGTAGCAAGCTGGAGGTAGAAGAAGGAGGCTGCCAGTGGGCGCTGGACCCACATGTCAGCTGGTGAAACCACTATTCATTGGGGTGCATCTAGCAATTTTTCGGGTGTTTGCTCTCGAGTGCCCCTAGCCGTGGATATAACCAGGTTTGCCATATCCCTCCCCGGGTGTACCAATTATCGGTGCCCCCAACTCATTTGATTTTGACCAAAGGGTTAAAATTAACCCTGAGGTTTTTTCCCCGGGATGGCTATCCTTTCATTTTTGCTGTAACCCTAGGAATATCAAGGACGAGATTCCTTTTAACGAGGGAAGAGTTCTAAAAGCCCCAAAATTGGGTTATCAATTTTTGTGCTATTATTCCTTCCTTGCAATCATTTTTCAATTTTTCTCCTGAGTTTGCTGGATGGCTGTGAGAATTCTTGTTATTTTCAACCTTTCAAAACCTTGCTCATGTCTTTGTTACTAGGCAAGACCCCATTTGCATCATCTCAAATCCATCAAAAGCCTAATTCCAATTTTGGAATTTGAATATGTCCTTTGTGATTACAAAGGAGCCATCCTTTTCCTTGATCTGTTGATCCTCCCAATTGTTCCCAGAGACCCTCCTACCTTTCAAAACCCTGGACATGCAAAAATATTGCTATGTCTTATGCAATATTTTTCATTTGTGATTTATTCCTTTTCTTGTCTTTCTGAGGAATAAAATCCAAAGGCATAGCTAGTCATGTCCTAAATTCATGAAAATTTGTGGAAATGATATATATGTCTAATCCTAGCTCTCGCAAAAATATTGGCCCCAATTAAATAAGAAAAATTGCCTTTTCCTATTTTAAGCTAATATTGCATTTATGCCATTTTCCAAAGGAGCTACCATTTTTATAGCAAGGAAAATTCCCAAATAATTAGTGGAGCTTTTACTTGCTGTATCTCCACCATTTCCATCCAAACCCATGCTCCAGAGTTCATAATTTGAGCACATGATCCAATGCAAGTTTTTGCCCTATCTGAAAATTTTGCAAGGGAAGTGCTTGAACGTTTGATCCATTTGAGCTGAAACTTGGCAGAGTGATTAACATTGATAAATCAATTATGGATACCAAAAATCAGCTCAATCCATCTATCCAATCTTCGTTGGCATTTTTTCAAAGTTTCTATTCAGCTTGCTTATCTGTGAAGGAAGTACCTTCATGGATGATCAAAATGAGCTGCAACATTTCCAGCAGCCTCTAATGATCATATAATCACCCTCCTCCAAGATTCATCTCCTTCCATTGACCCATGAGAGCCCAGGATTACTTCTTTGTTGATGTCCCAATTTTTAGTTTGTGAAGCAAGTGTATTTTATCTTAGTCCATTATGGCTGATAATTTTCCCAGGCCTTCTCCTGTCCATATAACCTAGTTCCAACAAATGTTGGCTCATTTCACCTAGCAATTTTCCCTAAGGATTTTTCTCAAGTTTCTAGACAGAGGAGATGCTTGTGAAACACGTACCATTTTGGAAGCTTCAAATGGTATGAAATTTTTACAGCATTATTATATATCCAAATCATCAAGCTATGCCAAGTTTTAGCCCAATCCAACACTCCTAGTTAGTGCTTCTTCATCATTTGGTTCCTGGATAAGATTTGGTAGTTGCACTACAACTATATTAAATCTTTGTCCTAATGATCTCACAATTCCCAGGACCATAGCCCTTGCTACTCTAAGCCTCCCAGACATCAAGTTTACCTTTTCACCTCTCTAGTTCTATCTCTAGAATGTGGTCAAGTTTGCTATAACAAACTTGTGAGGCTTAGTTTACTCATATCCCTTTGTCTCTGCCCGTTTCTTTACCGTGGTAATACTCTCCCTAGGATGGGCTATGCAGTAGACATACGCTGGCATCATTAAAGAACCCAGAGCGCGCCTTGTCCATGGTGACCACGAGCGACGCCAGCCAAAATGGTGGTCTAGCCCCTGTTCTCGTCGGCAGTTCTACTCTGACCGGCCCTGACCTCGCCATTAGTGTCCTACAATTCCCCCTCGATGACGTCCTCCCTCTGGACCACTCACCCCCTTCGTTTTCTTCTCCGACGAGCTGTGCCAACGACCGAATAGTGCGGTCCCATGGCCATCATCTCCTTCCTCCCCAGTGTCCTCTTCCTCCTCTCATCCGCGAGCATTGCTCGTGTACGTGACTCTCTGGCACTCGTCTGGATCCTCCTCGTCGCCTTCCCTCCGCTTCCCTTGAGCTTTGGCCACGCCTGCCGGCACTACACACATCGCCGGCGCACGGACACGTCACCTGCCGCGTGCCACCTCCTTCCCTCCCCCTCGAGCACTCCCCGTGGCTATTTAAGGACGCCCTCGATCCCCTCACAGTCCATAATGCCTACGTGAGCCACTCAATCCTCCCGAAGCCCCTCTCTGACGCCGCCATCACCATGGCCGCTGCCTCGGCCTGCTAAAATTCGAGCAATGGCGAGCTCGCCCCTCCCTCTTTCCACCACCATAGGATCACCTAGACCATGCATAGCCTCCCCACCCTCTCCTCCTGCCACCAGAGTGCCCTGTGGTCGCGCCCATAGAGCCACTACCGCCGTCGTGTAGCTCTCTGCTTCCATGTCCGTCGCGGCTGTGGATCTTCCCAGCGCCCATCAGGATGGACGGGGCGCCCCTCCCTGAGCCCACCGCCGTCTTCGCCCTGGTCGGAGGTGGCCGGAGCTGGCCGGCCCGTCGCCGGTAATGCGTCTCGCCTCGCCTCCTCTATGCCGCATCAGGAGGAAGAAATGAATGGATGAAGGAGAGAGAGAGAGAGCTGGCACGGGGCCCACCTGTAAGCCTCTCAGCATTGATCTAAGCCCGGGCCTGTGGTGGATTAAGTGGAAGCGTATTGCATGTAAGTACGTCTTCGGTTAAAGAAAGCATACTTTGCTGCTTCTTCTGTCAGGAATACGCTTTCAGTGCTATGAAGACGTGTTTTCTGAAATGCGTTTTCTCTTTTCAGCCCTGCCCGCCGAAATGCTTAGTTTGTGAACGTTCACTGTTTAAGCCGCTTTTCTGCCGAAAAAGTGAACGGCCATTGAGGGAGTCCTGCATTAGGGGGTCTCCGGACAGCCGGACTATATCCTTTGGCCGGACTGTTGGACTATGAAGATACAAGATTGAAGACTTCGTCCCATGTCCGGATAGGACTCTACTTGGCGTGGAAGGCAAGCTAGGCAGTACGGATATGGATATCTCATCCTTTGTAACCGACCTTGTGTAACCCTAGCCCCCTCCGATGTCTATATAAACCGGAGGGTTTTAGTCCGTAGGACAATAGACAATCATACCATAGGCTAGCTTCTAGGGTTTAGCCTCTCCGATCTCGTGGTAGATCAACTCTTGCAATATTCATATCATCAAGAATAAATCAAGCAGGACGTAGGGTTTTACCTCCGTCAAGAGGGCCCGAACCTGGGTAAAACATCGTGTCCCCTGCCTCCTATTACCATCCGCCTTAGACGCACAGTTCGGGAACCCCTACCCGAGATCCGCCGGTTTTGACACCGACAGCCATAACTTTGCAACCGTAACTTCGATTGAGGTGATTCCAATGCTCACATTCTTTGTTCGTCGAGCTCTTTTCAATGGGATCATTTTCATAATGTTTGCACATTCTAAAAATGATCATTTTGCCCTTGTCTGTAAACAGCGCCCACGGCGTCCATCTTGGCCCAGTGCACCTTCGCACGGGTGAAAGCCCGGCGTGCACCTTCGATGCAGACGGACCGCTTGATGACTTCCAGCCATGGGCAGGCATCCATAAGCCGCCTCACTAGGATGAAGTAGCTGTTGGGATGGGCGTCTCTAGGCCACATCCGGACTATAAAGCCCGTCATGGCCTCTTCGGCCGCCTTGTGCAGCTCGACCAGTTGCTTCAGCAGGTCGCTCAGAGGCATCGGGTGTTCGGTCCCAGTATACTGAGACCAGAACATCTTCTCCGTTGAGCTTCCCTCCTCGGCCTGGTAAAACTGTGCGGCATCCGACATGCTGCGGGGCAAATCTGCGAATGCTCCTGGAGAGCTCCGGATTCGGGTAAGTAACAAGTAATTTACTTTCACATGCTTGCTTTGCATACAGAATGCATTACCCGCCGCTATCTTCTTCATCGCATCAATCTCCTGGAGGGCCTTTTGGGCTTCGGCCTTGGCACTCTTTGCACTCTCAAGGGCCGCGGCAAGCTCGGACTCTCGCATCTTCAAGTCAAGCTCCAACGTCTCGTGCTTCGTCACGACAGCATGGAGCTCTTACTGCACCTCGCCCACCCGTGCCTCTTGTTTTTCCCGCTCGGTGCGCTCCTGGGCCGCTTTGTTTTCGGCCTCGGATAGTGCTTGCTTTAGGGTTGCCACTTCGGTCGTGGCCCCTGGCAAATTAAAGATGATCCTGTCATTTTGCAATCGCATCCCTTATATATATACATATCTACAGACTAGGTATTACTTACCTTTGTTCTCCTCGAGCTGCCTCTTGGCATGGACGAGCTCTTTCTTGGACCCTTCGAGGTCCTGCTTCAGTACGGCGACCTCTGCAGTCAGTGCGGCAGAGGTCAGCAGCGAAGCCGGCATACGCATATAGACATAGTTATATTAGACTCCTGCAGATATTAGTAGATCCTCTATTAGGCTTTTCTTTTTCAACACCAAACAGAGCATCAGGGGCTACTGTCTATGCAGTAATATTTTTCCTATATTTCAAATACTTACCTCAAAGCCTGTTAGAAGGCTAGCACAGGCTTCAGTCAGTCCGCTCTTAGCGGACTGAACCTTCTGGATCACCGCACTCATAATAGTGCGGTGCTCTTCGTCGATGGAAGCGCTGTGAAGCGCTCTCAGCAGATTGTCCGGTGCCTCTGCATGGACAGAGGTCACCGGCATGGGCGTCTTGCCCCTTTTGGATGGAGGCCGCCTGCCCGAGTCCGGAACCACTGGAGGTTCCGGCGCAGTGTTTGGCTGAAGGCCGAACTCGAAGCCCTCGGGAGCCTTACCCCCTCTGCTCCCGGAGTTCGGAAGGTCGCCTTGAGGCGCCTCCGGGACTGTCTCCCCTCGACCTGGTGCCTCTTGAGACAGCACCTCGGCATTGTCCGTTGGGCAAGGGGAGGTGGTGGTCGGAAGTGGATCGCTATCCATATCCGACGAGTCCAAGGAGCCGCCCGACGAAGATACATCTATACGGGCTTGGGGCGGTCTGCATAATCATATTTGGCGTTAGGAGAAGTAGTGCGACAAAGGTATCCTATGAGTTACTCTGGTATCCGAATACTTACGACTTCGCCAGGGGCTTGGCCCTGAGCAGCCACTCGTCTTCGTCTTCGGCGGTGGTGGTGGAGCAGGCCGGAAGGAGAGTCCTTCCCTGCTTGGACCCTTCGCCCCCCCCCCCCGGTTGGGGCGTCCTTCCTTTTCTTGTCTCCCCCGGCTGGAGGGGGAGCATCTTCATCTTCCTCCTCGTCTTCGTGGGAGCAGTGCGTCGCAGAGTCATCGGACGATGAGTCCGATACCACCTGGCGTCGGGAACTCTTTCGGGTTCCCTTGGCCTTCTTCTTGGTCTTCTCCGGCACCTTGTAAGGAGCCGGAGTCAGCATCTCCGTCAAGAGAGCGTCCGCAGTGTCTTCGGGCAGAGGGGCCAGACAGTTGATCTTCTCCGATGCCCCCACCCAGTCCTGTCAAAGGCATGGGAGCTCAGACCCCCCCCCACGTGGTTAAGCTATGGGAAGTAAAAATCCTACCAGATGTACAAAACGTACCGGATTCGCAGGGCGCTTCGCGCTTAGCCCGCGGTCCTCGGTGAGAGAGGGAGGGACCTCGGCACCCTTGAACAACACCCTCCAGGCGTCCTTGTGCATCGTGTCGAAGAGATCGCTCAGAGTCTGGTGCTGGGCCGGGTCGAACTCCCACAAGTTGAAATCCCGTTGTTGACACAGGAGGATCCGGTGGAAGAGCATGACCTGGACTATGTTGACAAGCTTGAGCTTCTTGCTTGCCATATTCTGAATACATTTCTGGAGTCCGTCCAGCTCCACCGATGAACCCCAGGATAGGCCCTTCTCTTTCCAGGAGGTGAGCCGCGTGGGGATTCCAGATCAAAACTCGGGGGCCACCACCCAGTTAGTGTCGCGCGGCTCGGTGATGTAGAACCACGCCGATTGCCACCCCTTTATGGTCTCCACGAAGGAGCCGTCAAGCCATATAACATTGGGCATCTTGCCCACCATGGCTCCGCCGCATTCTGCTTTTCGGCCTCCCACCACCTTCGGCTTGATATTGAAGGTCTTCAGCCACAGGCCGAAGTGGGGCCGGATGTGGAGGAAAGCCTCACACACGACGATGAATGCCGAAATGTTGAGGATGAAGTTCGGAGCCAGATCATGAAAGTCCAGCCCGTAGTAGAACATAGGACCACAGACGAATGTATGGAGGGGAAACCCAAGTCCGCGGAGGAAGTGGTGGAGGAAGACTACCCTCTCGTGAGGTTCTGGGGTAGGGACGATCTGCCCTGCAGCGGGCAGCCGATGCGCGATATTCGTGGCTAAGTATCTGGCTCCTCGCAGCTTTTTGATGTGTCCCTCCGTGATGCAGGAAGCCATCCACTTGCCTCCCGCTCCTAACAGGTTTGGAGAAGGTTGAGGAGAAGGATGTGGACTTGGGCGTTGGAGCTCGAGTGCGCAAGAACGGATGAGCAAGGAGGAAGAAGGCATGGGTAGAAAAAGGTTAAACCTTATCCCTTTATAAGGGCGGCCAAAACTATGCGCCCCCACTAGCCTGGTAAAACTCGCTTATCCCTCAAGCGCTGTAATTGATGGAACGGTTGGGTTACCCACGCCCGTATTGATGAGAATCTCGTAACAAGGGGGACACGATCTCTGCTTTGACAAGACGTGTCAAGAAACCGCCTCGCATTATGTGCGGGCCTAGTTAAAGAAAAACGGTTCGAATAATCACCGAGCCATGGCATGATGTCATGTTGCCAAAACGTGTCAGAAGATTAGATTTGTGGAAATATTATTCTCTCTACGGTGGTATGTGGAACGTATTTTGCAGGGTCGGACACTATCCTTTTATTCAAACTCTTATGTGGTGTATCCGGAGGAGGAACCCACCTTGCAATGCCGAAGACAACACTACGTGCCGGACTCATCATCATTGAAGCCTGGTTCAGGGGCTACTGAGGGAGTCCTGGATTACGGGGTCTCCGGACAGCCGGACTATATCATTTGGCCGGACAGTTGGACTATGAAGATACAAGATTCAAGACTTCGTCCTGTGTCCGGATAGGACTCTACTTGGCGTGGAAGGCAAGCTAGGCAGTACGGATATGGATATCTCCTCCTTTGTAACCGACCTTGTGTAACCCTAGCCCCCTCCGGTGTCTATATAAACCAGAGGGTTTTAGTCCATAGGACAATAGACAATCATACTATAGGTTAGGTTCTAGGGTTTAGCCTCTCCGATCTCGTGGTAGATCAACTCTTGTAATATTCATATCATCAAGAATAAATCAAGCAGTATGTAGGGTTTTACCTCCATCAAGAGGGCCCGAACCTGGGTAAAACATCGTGTCCCCTGCCTCCTGTTACCATCCGCCTTAGACGCACAGTTCGGGACCCCCTACCCGAGATCCGCCAGTTTT
This sequence comes from Triticum dicoccoides, assembly GCF_002162155.2. Taxonomy (NCBI): domain Eukaryota; kingdom Viridiplantae; phylum Streptophyta; class Magnoliopsida; order Poales; family Poaceae; genus Triticum; species Triticum dicoccoides. The sequence continues at coordinate 323,152,927 of NC_041390.1, forward strand.
GACACCGACAGCCATAACTTTGCAATCGTAACTCCGATTGAGGTGATTCCAATGCTCACATTCTTTGTTCGTCGAGCTCTTTTCAATGGGACCATTATCATAATGTTTGCACATTCTAAAAATGACCATTTTTCCCTTGTCTGTAAACAGCCCCCACCGAGAGAGAACTGTTTTTGGCAAATCTTTCCGTGATCGTTTCACACTTCTTCCGGAGTATTTGTCGACCCCAGGCAAGCCAGCCCCTTATGACGAGCCCCGAACTTGCATGTTGACATTTTTGCACCTTGTGTGTGTAGTTGCAGTTGTTTCTTATCGTTTTCGTGTGCAGTTATTCTGTTATGCTTATCATGCATGCTTGTGTTTTCATGATATCTTTTGCCATGCTAATTAGAATGTTGTTATTCATAATGCCATGTCACTACTCTACTCTATTTTCATGTCATCATTATAAAATGTTAGGATGGTTGTAATACACCATTTATATGCTAGTACTTGCTATTGTCATGTTCTTTATGCTATAGTTGTTCACTTGAGATGCTTGGAAATTTGTTAAAGCATTTATATGATGCATGCTCATTGTTGCATTCATGTTAAATATGTTCATGATGATGGAGAAGATAATAATATGACTTACTAATAACAAACCTCCTCCGTCATTGATTGGATCGAGTCATAGTGCCACCAAATTGAACTTCTTTAGTGCAACCACATTTTGCCTTTGTGGGAAGGCCCTAATACGATCTATTGTCGTGCCTCTCGACGGTGCCTCCAATGAGGGAAGGTTATGGGCGCGCGCTACCCTAATCATGTAGGTGGACATAAGCCTTGTGTGCCCGGGTTTTGTTTTGAGCTCATGTCTCCGTTTGGGACCGTTTTGTTTTCCCATTATGGTGGCCGTTTTGCCACGGCGGTGGCCGTTGGTGTCTTTGGTAGACACGGGGCCATCCAGGACATAGCCCACTGGGAAGTCAGAGTAGCCGAGAGAGTGTCATGGTAGTGGGTCGGTTTTGTCGGAACACTCTTGGTCCACCCAAATGGGAGTGCGAGGCCATGGGTTCCGTGGTTTGGGTACAGTGCACTACCTATGCAGAGTGTTTATTAAGTCTATCGATAGCCACACAGTTTGTAGTAGGTCACACTATCGGGTCTTGGTCGAAATGGAGGATAAACATGAAATAATTAAGTTAATAAATGTGGTAACAAGAATGTGGTGACTGGGACTATGGGATAGTCGTGAGAAGTCATGGCGATGTTTTGATATGATCACGAGACGAGGTGTCGGTGAGTGTTGAACCAAGTGTGGTTTCGTTTTTTATCCGTGAGTGATCACCGTTTGGTTACAAGGTAACCCATTGAACCGAGAATGGTTCCGTTTGTGATCCGTGAGTGTTCACCGTGGTTGCGAGGCAACCCGTTGGTAAGAGAGTCCGAGGGACTTGGTGCACAAGTTTGGTTGCATTGCATGCGTAATATGTTTCCATTGAAAGAACCATGGCAAGAAATAGTTGGATAAAGTTAGCATGCTATGTCAGCATTGGATATGACCGGTAGTTTATATTCAGCATAGTTTCATGATACCATGCCATGCTTGATTGAGATGCTAGATTATGCCATGAGGGAGATTATATGCTATGTTTTACTGTTGCCATGTTAGAAGCATGTTTTGATATGCCATGTTATCACCATGTTAGTAGATGCTATGATGTTGTTCATGCTTAGTTGATCTATATCATGCCATGTTTAGTAATTGATATGAGATAGGTTGTTGCATGCACTTTGTTCTTGCTTTGTCTTCTGCTTGTTTGGATGCTATGTATTTGGTTGTCTTGCAAGTACATCAAATGTACTGACCTGGCGTGTCATGCCAGCTTGTAGGTCGTACCTGGATGGTTCACTACTAGGGAAAAGCTTATAGACAAGCGCTTACTAGCAGCGCGGGTTTATACCCCTCGCTGCTGCTACTTACTAGTAGCGCACTTTTTTACCCCTCGCTGCTACTAAGTTGATAGTAGTACCGCAGGTTTTTAACCCTCGCTACTACTAAGCAGTCTCTACCGTGCCCTCCCGAGACATGCAATAGTAGTAGCGATGGGTATGAACCCATGCTACTACTAAGTTGATAGTAGTAGCACGGGTTTGTACCCCTCGCTACTACTAAGTACAAGGTAGGTGAAGTCTCCATATCCTCGGCCGAATCCCTCCTCTCTCCTCATCCACCACCACCGCCGGCCTCACACCTCATGCCTCCCCCAAATCCCGCAACCTCCACACCCACCGCAGCCCCCCTCCCCCTCCTTCCTCCTCCTTCTCTAATGTTGGAAGAAGAGGGAGATCCAGCAGAGCGCCATCCATGGCGGCAGCCAGATCCGCCATGGACACAACCAGAGGTGAGTTGTTCTTCCTACTCCTCTCAATCTCCCTCTCTCTCTATCTATCTTTCTCTTCATCTTCCAGATCGAGCAAAGCGCCATCCATGGTGTCATCCAGGGTTTTGGCTTCAACTCCGGCGACAGCGGTGAGTTGCTGCACCTACTCCTCTCCATCTCTCTCTTCCTCTTCTAATCCTTGTCTTTTTTTGTAGCAGTAGGAAAGGAGAGGTGTATCACCATGGACAACTTCATCCCTTCCAAACTAGTAGCAGCCCTGGATGGAGAGGACGATGACGCCCAGCAGAAGCAGCCGCCATGGATGGAATTTTTTTTAATTCTCAATTAGTTAGCCCCACGCTACAACTAAGTAGTAGTACCGCGGGTGTCAATCTCACTACTACTACTAGAAGTAGCAATAGCGCGGGTACCGCCCGCGCTACTGCTAAAAGTTAGTTGTAGCGCCCTAGCTGTAGCGCAATCCCCCGCGCTACTGCTAGGAAATTACCCGTGCTACTACTAGGGTTTTCCCTAGTAGTGGTTTGATTGGTCGCGCTAGACCGTAACCTTGCCAGTCCTATGAGTTGTGCAGCCCAGCCAGAGTTGATGAGCTGCTAAACCAAGAGTTCCACCGCCATTTAAATAGCCTTAGGGCTATGCCAGATAATTGTATTCATCAATGACGTAACCTTATACACATGTATTTGATGGATATTATTGTACCTGGAATGTTGTATCATGGACCTGTCATGTGTCAGGTGTTACCCTGGGCTGACGTGTGAAGGCCCCCTACTCCGTGCGGATCGGGGTACCACATGCCCTCTCTTCTTTTTAGCCACGGAAAGGACACGCAATCCCGCCAAGAAGCCGGCTCCGACGAGAAGCTGAGAAGACCGCCCGACAAACCAAACAGATAAAGTTTACCTCTTGCCCATTCGTATTCGTAACCTGTGACTAGTGCATTAGAAAACCTCGCCACTCTCCTTTAAAAAACTCGGGTGCTCCCATTCCCAACACCGAACGCTGCTTCGGTCGGAGTGGGTGAAGTATCCCTTGGCAAAGGGAGGTGGAGGAGTGGTTGGACCCTTTGTCTGTAACCCGACATATGTGATTCTCTAGCAGGCGCAGAGGGTATCGGCAGGACAACTTGTTAGGAGGACTCTCTTATTACATTAAGGAGGAGTTTTGCCTTTGCACGAACGTACGCATGCGCAGGTTCCCAGCAAGGCTAGTCTTTTTCATTAACATGCTGATATAAGTACTAAGGTTACAGGACACGAGCATGGGCTTGAGAGATTACATTGTCTAGAAATATAAATGCCTACAATTTAAAATAAAGATAAGTGCCCCGTGATCTCCATTCTTGCTCCTTTCCTCCCAAGTGCGGCAGGTGAAAGCAGAGAGGAGGCGACAGGAAATGCGCCAAAGGAGATCTTGACGAGGAAGACCATCGGCAAGGCGCGTGGCCGAGTGAGGAGGGCGATGCGGTCAGCTAGAGTCGGAACCGGAGTCCTCCCGCTTGATGCCCTCGTCATCGCTACCACTGTCCTCCTCATCACTCTTGCCCGAGGAGGAGGTTTCGTTGTCGGTGGAGCTCTCCGCACAACACCTTAGGCAAGTTCCCAATTGCCCAAAAATCTTGACGAAGAGTAGGCCGTTCTCCATCAATTTGAAGTGGAGGACGAGACCCTCTGACAGGCTATGGGCATAGGTGAATGTTTTCCACCCGCGGCGGAGATACATGGCATGAGGGCGGGGAAGTCGACGTCGACCTACATGCTGCCATTCCCGCAGCCCCTCATATGCAGCCTCAAGGCCTGTGGCGGGTCGACCTCCATCTCCCGAGCGAACAGAATGGGAAGGCGTCCGTGCATTGGCTTATATAGCCTGATGAAGAACTCACGGGGGCTGGTCTCCAACGTGGCCCCCCATTGGGGGAGGAGCCGCTGGCGGAGGCGCGGTCGGTGCACCGTCCCGTCCTCCCCTCCCAGAGCACCACGGCGGCCTCGGCCACGCCCCCTTCCTCCTCCTCTCGCAGCGGGCCCCGCCACCATGAGCTTCCGGGGATGGGGCGCGCTATTGAGCAAAGGCCGTCATCGCTACCGTTGAAGCGCCGTCGCAACCTCTCGCCATGACAAAGTGAAGGAAGGACTCAGGCTGAAAGGAGATGAATGTTGAAGGATGTCATCCTTCTCCCCTTCTTACATGAGGGTAGGGTCGGGGCTCGCCCCCCCCCCCCCCAATCTCTGGGCGGCCGCCCCACTCGACCAATCCGGCTGCCAGAGGCACGGGGAATCTGCGCCGACCTGCTGCTCCAATCAGCAATGACCGGGCTTCCTGCCTCGGCGTTATTAGGGTATTACACATCGCTTGCTGCCTGAACCTGGATAAAGTTCACCCGCGTTGATCTTCTAAACCTGCTCTTTCCGCAGCCCCGCGCCCCGTCAACCATAGTAGGGATTCCCTGTGATCCCATAGGTTTTATTTTCCCTGACAGAATGTTGCCTCACATTTCATGGACGGGATCCTTCCAGTTGGAAGAGCATAGACTCATGGTGCACTCTCTAATGTCACAGATGGGCCGTTTCACCTTGGAAGAACCTTCGTGGGTGCCCTCCTCGTGGTCATTGTCATGGTCGATGAGATCTGACTTGGCAATTGATGATCCCAAGCCGCCGCCGTAGAACGTGTCCTTCAGAAATGACAAAATGGGCTCGATGGCCTATAAAGATCGCGAATCCTTGACCGCTTGGCGGAGGAGATCAGTGGCAGGGCCGTTGAAGAGATGGACGGCGGATGAACCAGAGGGGTTGGGAATGGACCACTTAACCTATGACATGGCCCGCGTGAAGCTATTGCTGTGGACTAATACGTCTCCAATGTATCTATAATTTTTGATTGCTCCATGCTATATTATCTACTGCTTTGGACATTATTGTGCTTTATTATCCACTTTTATATTATTTTTGGGACTAACCTATTAACTGGAGGCCCAGCCCAGAATTGCTGTTTTTGCCTGTTTTAGGGTTTTGAAGAAAATGAATATCAAACGGAGTCCAAACGGAATGGAACCTTCAGGAACGTGATTTTCTCAACAAACAAGACCCGGGAGATTTGGACCCTACGTCAAGACACAAAAGAGGAGGCCACGAGGTAGGCGGCGCGCCTACCCCCCCAAGGCGCACCCTCCACCCTCGTGGGGCCCTTGTTGCTCCACTCACGTACTCCTTCCTCCTATATATACCTACTTACCCCCAAACGATCAGATACTGAGCCAAAAACCTAATTCCACCGCCTCAACTTTATGTATCCACGAGATCCCATCTTGGGGCCTGTTCCGGAGCTCCGTCGGAGGGGGCATCGATCACGGAGGGCTTCTACATCAACACCATAGCCCCTCCGATGAAGTGTGAGTAGTTTACAAAAGACCTACGGGTCCATAGTTATTAGCTAGATGGTTTCTTCTCTCTTTTTGGATCTCAATACAATGTTCTCCCCCTCTCTTGTGAACTATTTGATGTAATCTTCTTTTTGCAGTGTGTTTGTTGAGACCGAAGAATTGTCGTTTTATGATCAAGTCTATCTATGAACAATATTTTAATCTTCTCTGAATTCTTTTATGTATGATTGGTTATCTTTGCAAGTCTCTTCGAATTATCAGTTTGGTTTGGCCTACTAGATTGATCTTTCTTGCAATGAGAGAAGTGCTTAGCTTTCGGTTCAATCTTGCGGTGTCCTTTCCCAGTGACAGCAGGGGGAACAAGGCACGTATTGTATTGTTGCCATCGAGGATAACAAGATGGTGTTTTCATCATATTGCATGAGTTTATCCCTCTACATCATGTCATCTTGCTTAAGGCGTTACTCTATTTTTAACTTAATACTCTAGATGCATGCTGGATAGCGGTCGATGAGTGGAGTAATAGTCGTAGATGCAGACAGGACTCAGTCTACTTGTCTCGGACCGTATGCCTATATACATGATCATGCCTAGATATTATCATAATTATGCTCAATTCTGTCAATTGCTCAATAGTAATTTGTTCACCCACCATAGAATACTTATGCTCTCGAGAGAAGCCACTAGTGAAACCTATGGCCCCCGGGTCTATCTTTATCATATTAATCTCCTACTACTTAGTTATTTTCTTTGCTCTTTACTTTGCCTTTATTTTACTTTGCATCTTTATCGCAAAAATACCAAAAATATTATGTTATCATATCTATCTATCATATCTCACTCTCGTAAGTGGCCGTGTAGGGATTGACAACCCCTATTCGCGTTGGTTGCGAGGATTTATTTGTTTTGTGCAGGTACGAGGGACTCGCGCATAGCCTCCTACTGGATTGATACCTTGGTTCTCAAAAACTGAGGGAAACACTTACGCTACTTTGCTGCATCATCCCTTCCTCTTCGGGGAAAACTAACGCGGTGCTCAAGAGGTAGCAAGAAGGATTTCTGGCACCGTTGCTGGGGAGGTCTATGCAAAAGTCAACATACCAAGTACCCATCACATACCCTTGTCTCCCGCATTACATTATTTGCATCTGCCTCTCGTTTTCCTATCCCCCACTTCACCCTTGACGTTTTATTCGCCCGCTCTGTCTCTATCCTCCCTCTCTTTCGCTATTTGCCTCTTTCTGCCCGCTTTGTTTTTTGTTTAATTGTGTGTTAGTTTGCTTGCTTGTCGTTGTGGCTAGTCCCTTATCTTCTCCGTTGTCTCCCGAGAGTGAAATCCTAAATTTTAAGCAAAGGGAGGGAGAAAATCTAAAAGATGCTTGGTATAGAATTTGCAATGCTCAAAATAGATCTACCAGGAAGCAATTACTGGAGGGAACTTCTTGGGTAGCCATACTTTTGATTCTTATAATGCTATGATAGATTTGTTTGGCTCACCCCCTCTTTTGGTTAGTGGAATTGTATTAACTTTGGAGCATGTAATGCAAATACTTGAAATTATTGAAAATAAGGTTGCTACCGTAGAGTTAATTGAAAATTTGGATAAAAAGATCCACAACCGAATCTCTCAATATAGATCTAAAGTAGGAGTCACTTTGAAAAATATTAAAGAGAAGGAACCCATAGTTAATGAGAAAATAAATCACGATTCTACTAGAATTGATAAACTTGAGGATATTATTGCCAACTTGGGAACCGCTTTTTCTTCCATAAAGAACACTCCAAGTCCTCCTACTAAAATTTCCAAGCTTATGTATGTTCCTAAGAATAAGGGTGAATGCTCTAGTAAAGAAACCGCGGATCTCAAATCTATAAGTGTTCATCCCAATCTTTTTGCTATCATTAAGGAATCATTTGTTACAAATGATTTTTTCGATCTTGTGCCTAAAAATTTGATAATCACTAAAAGTAAATAAATTCCTAAAGATGGTAGATGCCTCATCGAAGAATTACCTACCAAAGATGGCAATACCTAGATCTATCCTTGCTTGCTATGCCTAGCTAGGGGCGTTAAACGATAGCACTTGTTGGAAGGCAACCCAATTTTATTTTTATTCCTTGCTTTTTTATCCTGTTTAGTAATAAATAATTTATCTAGCCTCTTTTAAGGTTGTGTTTTTTGTGTTTAATTAGTGTTTGTGCCAAGTAGAACCGTCGGGAAGACTTGGGGAAAGTCTTGTTACACTTGTTGTAAAAAACTGAAACTTTAGCGCTCACGAGAACTACTGCCATTTTATTTGGAAAGTGATATTTAGTTAATTCTTTTTAAGATGATTAATAGATAAATTCGACACGTCCAGCAATTTATTTTAGAATTTCTGGGGTTCCAGATCTTGCGCTAGCTACAGATTACTACAGACTGTTCTATTTTTGACAGATTCTATTTTTTCGTGCGTTGTTTGCTTATTTTGATGAATCTATGGCTAGTAAAATAGTTTATAAACCATAGATAAGTTGGAATACAGTAGGAATAACACCAATATAAATAAAGAATGAGTTCATTATAGTACCTTGAACTGGTCTTTTGTTTTCTTTCGCTAATGGACCTCACGAGATTTTCTACTTTAAGTTTTGTGTTGTGAAGTTCTCAAGTTTTGGGTAAAGATTTCATGGATTATGGAAAAAGGAGAGGCAAGAGCCTAAGCTTGGGTATGCCCATGGCACCCCCAAGATAATCTAAAGACACCTAAAATCCAATGCTTGGGATGCCCCGGAAGGCATCCCCTCTTTCGTCTACTTCTATCTGTAACTTTACTTGGAGCTATATTTTTATTCGACACATGATATGTGTTTTGCTTGGAGCGTCTTGTATGATTTGGGTCTTTACTTTTTAGTTTACCACAATCATAACTTTACTTTGGCTTGGAGCTATATTTGTTAGAATACTCTATGTGCTTCGCTTATATCTTTTGAGTTATGTAGTTTTGCTCTAGTACTTCACTTATATATTTTAGAGCACGGTGGTGGATTTGTTTTATAGAAACTATTGATCTCTCATGCTTCACTTATATTATTTTGAGTCTTAAATAGCATGGTAACTTGCTTAAAATCCTAATATGCTTGGTATACAAGATTAGTAATAAAACTTTCTTATGAGTGTGTTGAATACTATGAGAAGTTTGATGCTTGATAATTGTTTTGAGATATGAAGATGGTGATATTAAAGTAGTGCTAGTTGAGTAGTTGTGAATTTGAATAATACTTGTGTTAAAGTTTGTGATTCCCGTAGCATGCACGTATGGTGAACCGTTATGTGATGAAGTCAGAGCATGATTTATTTTTTGATTGTCTTCCATATGAGTGGCGGTCGAGGACGAGCGATTGTCTTTTCCTACCAATCTATCCCCCTAGGAGCATGCGGGTAATACTTTGCTTTGATAACTTGTAGATTTTTGCAATAAGTATATGAGTTCTTTATGACTAATGTTGAGTCCATGGATTATACGCACTCTCACCCTTCCACCTTTGCTAGCCTCTCTAATACCGCGCACCTTTCGCCGGTATCATACACCCACCATATACCTTCCTTAAAACATCCACCATACCTACCTATTATGGCATTTCCATAGCCACCCCGAGATATATTGCCATGCAACTTTCCACCGTTCTTTTTATTATGACACACTCCATCATTGTCATATTGCTTAGCATGTTCATGTACTCGACATCGTATTTGTGGCAAAGCCACCGTTCATAATTCTTTCATACATGTCACTCATGAGTCATTGCATATCCCGGTACACCGCCGGAGGTATTCATATAGATTCATATTTTGTTCTAAGTATCGAGTTATAATTGTTGAGTTGTAAGAAAAATAAAAGTGTGATGATCATCATTATTAGAGCATTGTCCCAGTGAGGAAAGGATGATGGAGACTATTATTCCCCCACAAGTCGGGATGAGACTCTGGACGAAAAAAAAGAGGCCATAAAAAAGAGAAAAGGCCCAAATAAAAAAATGAGAGAAAAAGAGAGAAGGTACAATGCTACTATCCTTTTACCACACTTGTGCTTCGAAGTAGCACCATGATATTAATGATAGAGAGTCTCCTATGTTATCACTTTCATATACTAGTGGGAATTTTTCATTACAGAACTTGGTTTGCATATTCCAACGATGGGCTTCCTCAAAATGCCCTAGGTCTTCATGAGCAAGCAAGTTGGATGCACACCCACTTAGTTTCTTTTTGAGCTTTTATATACTTATAGCTCTAGTGCATCTGTTGCATGGCAATCCCTACTCACTCACATTGATATCTATTGATGGGCATCTCCATAGCCCGTTGATACGCCTAGTTGATGTGAGACTATATTCTCCCTTTTTGTCTTCTCCACAACCACCATTCTATTCCACCTATAAGTGCTATGTCCATGGCTCACACTCATGTATTGCGTGAAGATTGAAAAGGTTAGAGAACACCAAAAGTATGAAACAATTGCTTGGATTGTCATCGGGGTTGTGCATGATTTAAATATTTTGTGTGGTGAAGATGGAGCATAGACAGACTAAATGATTTTGTAGGGATAACTTTCTTTGGCCATGTTATTTCGAGAAGACATAATTGCTTTGTTAGTATGCTTAAAGTATTACTATTTTTATGTCAATATTAAACTTTTGTCTTGAATCTTTTGGATCTGAATATTCATACCACAATTAAGAATAATTACATGAAAATTATGCCAAGTAGCACCCCGCATCAAAAATTTTGTTTTTATCATTTACTTACTCGAGGACGAGCAGGAATTAAGCTTAGGGATGCTTGATACGTCTCCAATGTGATGCTTTATTGTCCACTTTTATATTATTTTTGGGACTAACCTATTAACCGGATGCCCAACCCAGAATTGTTGTTTTTTGCCTGTTTTAGGGTTTCGAAGAAAAGGAATATTCAGCGGAGTCCAAACGGAATGAAACCTTCGAGAACGTGATTTTCGCAACAAACAAGACCCTGGAGACTTGGACCCTACATCAAGACACAAAAGAGGAGGCCACGAGGTAGGGGGGCACGCCTACCCCCCCCCCCAGGCGTGCCCTCCACCCTCGTGAGCCCCCTGTTGCTCCATCGACGTACTCCTTCCTCCTATATATACCTGCGTACCCCCAAACGATCAGATATGGAGCCAAAAATCTAATTCCAGTGCCGCAACTTTCTGTATCCACGAGATCCCATCTTGGGGCCTGTTCCGGAGCTCCGTCGGAGGGGGCATCGATCACAGAGGGCTTCTACGTCAACACCTTAGCCCCTCCGATGAAGTGTGAGTAGTTTACCTCAGACCTACGGGTCCATAGTTATTAGCTAGATGGCTTCTTCTCTCTGATTGGATCTCAATACAATGTTCTCCCCCTCTCTTGTGGTGAACTATTCGATGTAATCTTCTTTTTGCGGTGTGCTTGTTGAGACCGATGATTTGTGGGTTTATGATCAGGTCTATCTATGAACAATATTTGAATCTTCTCTGAATTCTTTCATGTATGATTTGTTATCTTTGCAAGTCTCTTTGAATTATCAATTTGGTTTGTCCTACTAGATTGATCTTTCTTGAAGTGGGAGAAGTGCTTAGCTTTGGGTTCAATCTTGCGGTGTCCTTTCCCAGTGACAGCAGGGGCAGCAAGGCACGTATTGTATTGTTGCCATCGAGGATAACAAGATGGGGTTTTCATCATATTGCATGAGTTTATCCCTCTACATCATGTCATCTTGCTTAAGGCGTTACTCTGTTTTTAACTTAATACTCTAGATTGCATGAGTTTCATCATATTGCAGGAGTCGGTCTACTTGTCTCGGACGTGATGCCTATATACATGATCATGCATAGATATTCTCATAATTATGCTCAATTCTTTCAATTGCTCAACTGTAATTTTTTCACCCACCGTAGAATACTTATGCTCGCTAGAGAAGCCACTAGTTAAACCTATGGGCCCCGGGTCTATCTTTATCATATTAATCTCCTACTACTTAGTTATTTCCTTTGCTCTTTTCTTTGCCTTTATTTTATTTGCATCTTTATCACAAAAATACCAAAAATATTATCTTATCATATCTATCTATCATATCTCACTCTCGTAAATGGTCGTGTAGGGATTGACAACCCCTATTCGTGTTGGTTGCGAGGATTTATTTGTTTTGTCCAGGTACGAGGGACTCGCGCGTAGCCTCCTACTGGATTGATACCTTGGTTCGCAAAAACTGAGGGAAATACTTACGCTACTTTGCTGCATCATCCCTTCCTCTTCAGGGAAAACCAACGCAGTGCTCAAGAGGTAGCATGGAAGAGCTTGATGTCGTAGCTAGCTTTCCTGAGATACAGTAATAGGCTAGCCTGCTAACACAAAGCCTTCAGCATGGCAACATAGTCAATGTGTTCGTCGGCTTCTGTGGTGATGTGTTGCTCCGGGATCGACAAGACGGGACGAATGGCGGCCACCTCGCCAACATCTGGCGGAGAGGCCATGATAAACCTCTTCTTGGCCGATCGCTCGTCGGGCTCCCCGGGATACATGGTCGAGGGAGCAGTGGATGTGGATCTGGCGGGGAGGGACACTGCAGGCCTCATCTAAAAGCTCATGGGAGTGGGGCGATGGTATGGGAATCATTGGGTAACCTGAACTTTATTATCTAAGCTAAGAGGAACGGGCAGACCGGCAAGGGTTGGTGGTGGCGCCGGCGGTGGCTACGAGCTAGGGTTCAAGGGGGGAGGGGGTGGGTGGGGGACTGTGGAGGGGGTGTTTGAGTATACGGCGTGGTACTGAAATTTTTAGTAAAGGTGGGTGGAGATGGTGGTGGACGAGGGAGGGCGACGGTTCAAATGCCTCGGCTACTGCAATTTTACTATAAGGTCGGTGCTGGAGGAGTGTCGGCAACGGTTTATGTATGGCGGCTACTAAAATTTGGGTAGAGGAGTTGATGTGGGGCGGAAGTGCCCAAGATCGCGTACGGTCCAATAAAAATATGCGTGTATGATAATAAGGAAAAGTGGTGGAACTGCCAATTTTTGCAACACTCAAGGTTGGTATTTTGTTTTTATATTTCTAGCTAGCTGGTCTGTCGCACACGTTCGTCCTAATTTCCAAATAAACTTACCCGCCTTTGGCTTTCACATGTGGTGATTTTACAGCACACTTGCATCATACACGGTTAAGCCAGTACCTCCACCCTTTGCTCGTGCTTGCGCGGTCGTGGTGATTTTATAGCGCCCTTGCATCGCACATGGTTGAGCCAGTACCTCCCCCTTTGCTCGTGCTTGCACAGGCTTGGTGATTCACAGCGCCCTTGTATCACACACGGTAAAGATATTATACCCGTGTCTGTTGAGCGTCATCAGAGTCTTTGCAGCAAAAAAATGTTAGAGAGGGTCAGAAGGCAGCCACACCAGCATGTGGCCCAAATATATATGAGTGAAAAGGGTGGTCCGTGATGTTCAATATTCCAATGCACAACTTTGACTGCGCGGGCCCACTGTTGGGCGCGTCGTTGAAGATCGATGAGAGGGGCCAGAAGTCAAGAACCACTTGGAAGTGGCCAAATATATGTAGGATAATTGGGTATGTTTAAAACTTTAAATACACAATGCATAACTTTGATGGCACCTGCCTTGCAAACCTAAAAGGACCCTTGGATATATATATATATATATATATATATATATATATATATAATGACATAATGTCGTACCTAGCTAGGATGCTTGGCCCACCATGTCCCACTTCGTGTCAGCGGGGCGGATACACGTAATGATTGATACTTTGGTCATACATGCATGTTGCCATGACCTACCGTAAGACGGGCCAATGAATCTATCGTTTGGTCAAATGATAGTTGTTGTTGCCGATAAACCGCTTGGCCCAATAGATTGAACCATCATAAAAATTGCATGAGAGGGACCACAAAACCAGCACCTCTTGCATGTGGCCCAAAATGATGTACGTTTGGCAGGGGTGATGTGGGTTTTCAATATAGAATAATGTACAATTTAGACGTGGTGCCTACCTCTCGATACACACAACAACCATGAAGGCAAGGTAGTTAAGGATGATATACGCAGGGTATGATGTAGGTCGAACCCAGCAATCCGAGCATGTGGGAGGGAATCTAGACGACGCATGAGCTCGAGCTTTGGTTGAGTGACATGTGACGGTGTCCGGACCTAACACAAACTAGGAGGAATCCATTCATGGCCAACACATACCCCTCATTATCGGTCAAAGGGATGATATATATACACTCGGGAGCCCACAGATATGTGTGTCGTCACAAAAAACCACACAAGGGAGACGTGGTCGATTAGAAGACCCGTATACACTTCATGCGGCCCGAAAATATTATCACAGCCCTAGAATAATGCTTGTAATTAGTGGAATTGCATCCATGCACCATGTTTAAATTTATTTGAAACTTGAAATGGGGATAATTCAAACCCTAGCATCAATAAAATTCAAATAGGTTCGACTAAACTATTTTTCAGTGAACCCAAAATGTCTTTCAAAAATGTTCATTATTTATGGAAAAGGGTGAACACCCAAAGAAGAGATGATGCCCATTTTTCCTTGACATTTATGGTCATTGTATTAAATCAATAGGTATTTGAGTTGGGGTTATAAATGCCTATAATTATTTTTGTAACCCCAATAATTCTGAAAATTATTGTGAGGCTTGGGATTAATCGAACTAGTTCACACAATAAATTACAGAAGCAACAAAATTGAATTTGGTGGTGAAACTAAATTCAAAAACAGACTACAGAAAAATGGAAAAGAATTAGAAAAGTTAAAAAAATAAAAAAATAAGGAAGCAAACCTGGCCCGACTTACCTGGCGGCCCAGTTGGCCAGCCCAGCCCACCAGGGGTGTTGTGGTCTTCTTCAACCTCTGCCAGTAGGCAGAGGCAAAGTCACACACGCGCGCTCCTGCTTCGCGCTGGAGGCTCATCCCTCTCCCTTCTCCGCTCCTGGAGACGTCTCGTGACCCCCCTACACCTCTCCCCTCTCTCTAGTCATTCTCCCTCCTTCCCCTCACGTTCCCGCAGCCACCCGAGAGCCAGCCATCGTTGCCGTGCTTCGCTCGCGTGGCCGCCATCATCACTAAGCGCCACCGGCCGGCCCCAGAGCTACGCCTTGCTGAGCCACATCTCGCCGCCGAAGATCACGAGCCCGGAGGCCCTGCATCCACGTCGCCATCATCATCCCCTTCCCCGGGCACCCGTGATCGCCGTCGTCAGTTTGCTATGCTCGAGCCGTCCGCGAACCTACTGAGACCTCCGCCGACCTCTCTATGAGCTCCTCTGCCTCTCCCCTTAGCTTCCGTTCTCGTTTGGCTGCCGAAGCCGCTGTTCCCATCTTGGCCGATAACCAACGCCATCACGAACTCGTTTCCGACAAGCTCCGGCGCCCCCACACCCAGCCGCCTGCTTCCCTGGATGCGCACGTGCTCGGGCTACCCCTGGTGCCCTTAGCCGCCGCTCCCGAGGCCTCAAACACGGACTCCTCCGTGACCAGTGGTCGCCGGCGACGAGCCGTCGCCTGAGCCACTAATCGGTGGGCCCCACCGGTCAATAGATTAGTGTAACGCCCCGAGACCGATGTGCCAGGTGTCCTCTAGTTATTTGCTGTTGTTGCCTTGTCATTGCTTGCGTGTCATGCATTGCATATCATGTCATCATGTGCATTTCATTTGCATAGGTGTTCGTTTCATGCATCCAAGCATTTTCCCCGTTGTCTGTTTTGCATTCCGGCGCTCCTATCTCCTCCGGTGGTCATTTCTACCTTCTTTTCATGTGTGGGGGTTAAACATTTCCAGATTGTACCGAGGCTTGCCAAGCGGCCTTGGTTTACTACCGGTAGACCGCCTGTCAAGTTTCGTACCATTTGGACTTCGTTTGATACTCCAACGGTTAACAGAGGGACCGAGAAGGCCTTGTGTGTGTTTCAGCCCAACACCCTTCCAATTTGGCCCAAAACCAACCAACACCCTCTCCATCATCTAGAGCATTCGATCACGATCGCGTGGCCGAAAACCGCACCTCATCTGGACTCTCCTAGCTCCCTCTACCTATAAATATGTGCAACCCTTCCCAAATTCGCGGTGCAAACCCTAGATCCCTTCATCCTCGCGCCACCGGACAAACATCCCGCCGACGGACACGCCCGACTTCGTCGTCCGCCGCCACATGGCGTCGTCTGATTCGCGCGCCCGCGTGCCCACTTCGCCGCGCCGCAGGAACCGCCCGAGGCCCATCGCCGGCCCGCCTTTGGGCCGAACCGGGCCAGACCCCGCGAGCCGCACCCTGCGTCCGCCCGTTCGCCGGCGCCATCCGCCGCCATCGCCTTCGACGCCGGCGCGCTCCACCGCCGCCGCGTCATCTCCGCCGCCTTGCGCCTCCCCGCGCTGCTGCCGGAGGCCATGCTCAGCCGACCCGCACCGCCGCACTTGCTCGCCGCCGCCGCCCTGCATCAGCCGCCCGGCGCCGCCCTGTCGCCCTCCCGCCATTCGTCTCGCCGGCCGCCGCCGCCGGCGAGCGCCACCGCCTCCGCGCCGGCGAGATCCGCCGCCCGGGAGCCCGTCGCGTCCGCCTCGTCCGGATCCACCGCGGGGTGGATCAGATCCACCAGCGCGTCCAACCAAACACCGCGCCCGCGCCTGGATCGAGCCGTCCCGCACCGGTCCGTCCCGTTGACTTTCTCCGGAGGTATAAATTTCACTAAGTCCCCGAGATTTCCATGTTTCAAATGCCCATGTTCATCATGTCGTAACTTTGCATCCGTAGCTCCGATTCATGCATATATCATATCAAAATGTTCGCCTCAGAGAGTACATCATTTCATCTCATTGCATCATTTTCATTTGAGCTCATCTTGATGCCCGAAATGCTGTTGGAAGAGAGCTATTTGAGATAATTGTCAGATCTACTGCACCAAATAGCTATTTGTCATTTTTGCCATGATTAGTGTGTGCAGGATATGCTCATGAGCTCTACATGTGTTTTGTTATATGCTTTCCCATCTTTACAGACGTGCCATCCATGTATTTTTGTGATGTGTGTGTTGACTAGCACAAGCTTGCAAAGTGGTGCATTCGTTAATGCTGATTTCAGGGACTTAGCAATTCCACTAAGTCCTTGGACTGTTTTGATCAATATGCCATATGTTCATGTTGTTTCCTAGTGATCCGTGCCTCTTTTGAGGATCATCAGTAAGGATGATTTGTTAATATTGTAGTTCTATATCCATACATGTCTTTGTTGGCAATTATGGAGCACTCTAGCTTGAGTCAATCGAGCTCTACTTTTGCTATTTCATGAATCTGGGCAGATTATCTACTTGTTAGCGATTTTGCCGAGGATGTTGTAGTTGGTCCGTGCATGCTATGTTGTTGTTATTGCCATGTCTATTATATAATGGGTATTCTTGATGGGTGTATGCTTAGATTGTCATGCCTTGCTCTGTAGTGAGTGCATCGAGCTCGTAAACATGCCTACTTGATATCTGATTTGCATGCTCCAGTTTTTCTCCAAGTCTGAGATCTTATTATGTTTTTGCCATGTTCACATGCTTGCAATTGTATTTTCTGATCCCTTTTGGCTAAAGGTCACTATGGGACTTTAGTTAAGCTCTTTGTGCAGCTCCATGCCATGCCTTACTTTGCCATGTTAAGTTCATGTAGCATATATTTTTCATGCTTCAAAGTGTGCTACCTGATCTGAAATTCCAGACAAGTGTTAATTTCACTAAGGCTGAAACCTGTTTACCAATTGCACTTTTGCCATGCTTGATTGAACCTGTTAATGGATGAATTGGCTGTAGATCATTGTTCATCTTTTGTTAAGCATCATGAATGGATCCCTGCCATGTACTATGTTGCCATGTTTGACTGCCGTAGCATATTTATCTTGATGCATTTAGGTGGCTACTTGTTGTTTATTGCAGACCGGTGCCATATTTGTTTTGCTTGCCATTTCCAAACCGTGCATCTGATTCCCGTGTTCTTTATATCGATTTCAACCGAAATCACCTCACCTTTCCAGTGGCACACTTGGATTTCCATGTTGAGGCCAGTTTCCATTATTCCTTTGCAAATCATGCATATGCATCGCATACCGCATCCCGCATATCATACCATGTTCATATGTGGTTTGTTTACTATGTTGTGTGCTTCTTTATGGTGTTTTCTTCTTCGGGTTGGATCCGGTAACGTCGCGTTTGTGAGGAACCGTTCGACTACGTCTGTTTGTCTTCTTCATGGACTCGTTCTTCTTCCTTGCGGGATTTCAGGCAAGATGACCATACCCTCGAAATCACTTCTATCTTTGCTTGCTAGTTGCTTGCTCTTTTGCTGTGCCTATGCTGCGATACCTACCACTTGCTTATCATGCCTCCCATATTGTTGAACCAAGCCTCTAACCCACCTTGTCCTAGCAAACCGTTGTTTGGCTATGTTACCGCTTTGCTCAGCCTCTCTTATAGCGTTGTTAGTTGCAGGTGAAGATTGAAGTTTGTTCCTTGTTGGAACATGGAGATGTTGTTCCTTGTTGGAACATGTTTACTTGTTGGGATATCACAATATATCTTATTTAATTAATGCATCTATATACTTGGTAAAGGATGGAAGGCTCGACCTTATGCCTGGTGTTTTGTTCCACTCTTGCCGCCCTAGTTTCCGTCAAATCGGTGTTATGTTCCCGGATTTTGCGTTCCTTACGTGGTTGGGTAATAATGGGAACCCCTTGACAGTTCGGCTTGAATAAAACTCTTCCAGCAATGCCCAACATTGGTTTTACGATTTGCCACCTAGCCTTTTCTTTTCCCTTGGGGGTCGCGCGCCCAAGGGTCATCATTATTTTAACCCCCCGGGCTAGTGCTCCTCTGAGTGTTGGTCCAAACTAGAGCCCCTTGCAGTGCCACCTCGGGGAAACTCGAGGGCTGGTTTTAGTTGTACGGACTGCTCATCCGGTGTGCCCTGAGAACGAGATATGTGTAGCTCCTATCGGAATTTGTTGACACATTCGGGCGGTGTTGCTGGATTTGTTTTACCATTGTCGAAATGTCTTGTAACCGGGATTCCGAGTCTGATCGGGTCTTCCCGCTAGAAGGAATATCCTTCGTTGACCGTGAGAGCTTGTGATGGGCTAAGTTGGGACACCCCTTGCAGGGATTGAACTTTCGAAAGCCATGCCCGTGGTTATGGGCAGATGGGAATTTGTTAACGTCCGGTTGTAGAAAACCTGAAGTTGACCTTAATTAAAATGTATCAACCACATGTGTAACCGTGATGGTCTGTTTCCGGGGAGTCCGGGAAGTGAACACGGTGTTGGAGTTATGCTTGACGTAGGTTGTTCTAGGATCACTTCTTGATCATACTTTTACCGACCGTGCTTTGTCTTCTCTTCTCGCTCTCATTTGCGTATGTTAGCCCCCATATATGCTAGTCGCTTGCTGCAGCTCCACGTCATACCATTACCTTACCCATAAGCTTAAATAGTCTTGATCACGAGGGTGCGAGATTGCTGAGTCCCCGTGACTCACAGATACTTCCAAAACCAGCTTGCAGGTGCCGATGAGTCCGTGCAGATGACGCAACCAAGTTCAAGGAGGAGCTCGATGAAGATGTTGTCCTTTGTATTGTTTCGTTCTAGTTGATCAGTAGTGGAGCCCAGTTGGGGTCGATCGGGGACCTTGTCACATTTGGGGTTCTTCTTTTATTTTGGTTCCGTAGTCGGACCTTGATTGTATCTGTTTGATGTAATGCTTTTTTCATGTAATTGTGTGAAGTGGCAATTGTAAGCCAACTATGTATCTCTTTCCCTTATGTATTACATGGGTTGTGTGAAGATTACATCACTTGCGACATTGCTTTCAATGCGGTTATGCCTCTAAGTCGTGCTTCGACACATGGGAAATATAGCCGCATCGAGGGCGTTACAATTAGTTAAGGCTAATCACCCCCCTTGGTGACACTAACGGGTGGCCCCTACTTGTTTAATTTGCGGGTAAAACAATTAGTTAGTTTAAATAACCCTCTGTTAACACTATGACATTGATGTGTGGACCCCACACGTCAGGTTTGACCTGGACCCGGTCAGCTGACTTGCTGATGTCAGTCTGATGTCATGCTGACGCAGTAAGCATTTTCTGGAATATTTCTATTTCAAAAATGATTCGGAAATTTCAGAAAATGTTGCAAAATTTGAAAAATCATATAAAATCAACCGTAACTCCAAATGAAACAAATTATATATGAAAAATTATCAGAAAAATCAAAAGAATCTGTTTATGGCACTTTCGTGCATGTTTGAGCAACCTAAAGCTACTGTTTATGACAATTTGAATTAATGGCATTTGAAATGCCATATGTGGAGTTTGAATTGGAATCTTGCGTTCAAACCAACTTCATTTAAATCATTGCTAGCTGCATTAGCTCAAATCACATCATATTGCCATGTCACATTCATGCATCATATTGTTGCATTGCATTGATTGTGTTCTTCCTTGTTTGCCGGTATTTGTCCCCTCTTAGTAGACGTGGTTTCAACGATGAGTACGATGACACCTATGAAGAGCTATACTATCTTCAGAAGTGCCGGGCAAGCAGAACCCCCTCGTTCATTCTGATGCAATCCCACTCTCTCGCTCCTGCTCTCTTTTACTGCATTAGGACAACAACGATTCAACTCTTTCATGCTGCGGTAGTTGAACCCCTTTCCTCTGCATGACCTGTCATTGCCACAGTAAATAGATGCCCACTAGCATGAGTAGGAGTTTTTTGAGCCGTAATGTGCCTGCTCATTCATGCTTGTTTGTCATGCCTGCTATTTCTTAGAGTAGTGCCAGGTCTGATTCATCGGGGATGAATTGGAAAGTTGTGAACATGTCCTACTATTTAGAGCTAAGTGTGTGAACACGATTTGGTAAAGGTAGCAGTGAGAGGCCATGCAGGAGTACATGGTCGGTTGTCTACTTGAGACTGTCCTCAGGAGCTGAGTTCTGTGTTTGTGATCCATGAATAGTTACTACCACACATTGGGCTCTGGGCACTCCAAGCTCTCTCAACTCATTAATCAACATGATCTTTGTCCAGGAGTTGCAACTAGTTTCTGGTGTTTGTAGGTAGCGTTAGTAGTCTACCAAGTGGCACCCGGTACAGGTGGGCTTGGGACAGACTAGGCACCGTGGCCGGGTATACCAAGCGTCGCCCATTTGGTGGGCTTGGAACCCTGTACAGATCGTTTGGGGCTGTGAGCGACACGCTGGCTAGATCTCCTTGCGGATGGAACCCGAATAGGCGATAAACCTGGACTAGAGAGTTGTATGGTTAGTCAGGTCGTGGCCGACTCCTTTGCCAGGCTTCCGCTTGATGGTTGCCGAGATACACGATGTGCACATGGTGGTAAGAGGCGAGAACGTGTGTGAAGAATTACACCCCTGCAGGGTTAACATCATCTATTCGAATAGTCGTGTCCGCGGTAAAGGACTTCTGGGTTGCATGTACAGTTCATAGATAACTTGAAGTGGATACTCTACAACTCGCAAGATACACATAAGTGCTATGGATGGCCTTCTCGTAGGGAGACAGGAGCGGGTCCATAGTGGTGTATTGTTATTGTGAATATGTGGACTCATGTGCGCCACCTCAAAAGAGTTACTTGAGCTCGTAGTTCAGGATAGCCACCGAATCAAAGCTGGATTGCTGCAGTTAAATTCCACCACCCCCTTTGTTGATACCGATGCATATGTAGTTAGTTCTGATGTAAGTCTTGCTGGGTACATTTGTACTCATGTTTGCTTAATTTATGTTTTTGCAAAGAGACTTCAGTCTCGCTAGTAGTTTCGCATGGACTTCAATGTTTAGCTTGTTACCTCAGCTATGATCTTGTGCCCTCAACAGGGTCTTGTAGATAGTCAGGCTTCTCAGCCTTTTTCTTTTATAGTTGTCTGTACTCAGACAAGTTAAGCTTCCGCTTGTGCTTGTTGCTTGTATGCTCTGTATGTTGGGTCATGAGCCCCATGTTTGTAATACTTGGCTCCTCGGAGCCTAATGATAGATACTTTGAGTTGTAGAGTTTTGTTGTGATGCCATGTTGTATTTAAACATATCGGGCATATTGTGTGTATGATTGAAATGCTTGGTATGTGTGGGATCCGACAACCTAGTTGTTTATCCTTGGTAGCCTCTCTTATGGGGAAATGTAGTCTAGTGCTTCCACTGAGCCATGGTAGTCTGCTACAGCCCGGTTTACCGGAGTCCTGCTAGCCTAGTTACTACTGCGCCAGAACACTTAGACTGGCCGGCATGTGTTCCACTTCATTCCTATGTTTGTCCCTTCGGGGAAATGTCACGTGGTGTCTTCCGGAGTCCTGCTAGCCTGCTACAGCCCGGGTTGCTGGAGTCCTGTTAGCCCAGTTGCTACAACCCGGATTCACACGCTGATGACCAACACGTTCGATGCTGGTTCATGCCCGTCCCCGTAAGTTAGCGCCACTTTGGGTTCACGACTAGTCAAGTCAGCCCGGGTTCTCTGTCATATGGATACTAGCGACACTATCATATACGTGAGCCAAAAGGCGCAAATGGTCCCGGGCAGGTAAGGTGGCACCCATGGGAATACTGTGCGTGAGGCCACAAAGTGATATGATGTGTTACATGCTAGATCGGCGTGACTTAGAATCGGGGTCCTGACAGCTTTGGTATCAGAGCTTGACTGCCTGTAGGATTACCAAGCTAAACTGGTCAAAGTCGAGTCTAGAAATGATTTAGTTATATAAGGGAATTGATTGTGGAAGGGAACGTAAGGCTCTTTTTACTCCTTTACTTTATGCCCTTATGATCTGAGTCACCCTCTTTTTTCCTACGGGGATTAAGGACTAGGCTTCTCATCTTTCTATCAGGATCACGTGTTACTAATCCGTAGACTTATAGGATTGATGGTTTCAAGCCCAGTTCAGTCCCTGTTACTACCATGTGTTCTTAGTTGGACCCGGAACCTTGTTATGATGATGTTGAGTGGTTATGCCACCACTTTGCAGCATGTTTCAGAATCTTTTCGTGCATTTACAACCGTTATGCTATTCGAGTCATCCCAGGTTTCTTACTAGTCTGGTGCATTTGCAAATTCCTTCCTCCCGTTCCCGGTGTCCCTTTGGGCCAATTCAACCACACTAATCGGTGAGTTGAGGTACTTTATTGCCTCAACATATATGTTGGAGCTATTACTACGACCCTAGGCATCTTAGAGAACCATCTATAATCTAAGCATGCTTTATATTCCTAGTGTGATCATTCTAGCCACCATTCTCGAGAGCATCCACTGATGCTATTTAGCTAGTAGGTATTCTATCTCTGGGTTCTTGAACCCAGGATTCACTCTACTTATTTCATGTTGATAGTGTTTGCTAGTTCCTTTAGGAAATTAGTAATCTTTTGATAGCCTTTGAGGTCCATGGTGTATCATTCTTCCAATACCATGAACCATTATGGCAGAAGTTCTTTTGAACCAAAAGATCACAACTAGAGTGCTCTTGATGAGTTCTCCATTCTGTATTGTGACTCTTCCAATTCTACCCCCCGCATGGATTATCCGGAAGAAACCTGTCGAACTTGGTTCGACATACGAATCTATGCATCCACAACTCAGAAAATCATACGTTCCTTTGAGTTTTCCCTCTTTAGTTGTTTTCTGACCTTCATCTATCAATTTATAGTCAAGAGTATGTGTGCATTCGTTCATCGTTGCCTTTACTCTTGCGTTCCGTCAAGCCATTCTATCGCAGAATGAATAGGAGAATCAAACTCCAGCACCTCATCAATATCAAGGATTGGGTCAAAGTAGTTGTATTCCGTGGATCAAAATGCCAATCTAGCTTTTGCTCTGTTCTACATTAGAGTGTTACCATCTTTATGTCAAGAATGTCATGAGAATTGCACCACCTCTAATGAATTCTTAACGCACCGATACTTCTCGCCATCATTATTCATTCCTCGGTCCCGTGTTGTCATAACCGGAATGCCTACAAGAGAATTGTGATGTGTGAAATCAATACTCCTAGCAACCCCGTCTCTTGGTAGTTAATGGACGATAATTCATTCTTGGTGTGTTGGTTTTGTGTCATCATTCTAAAATAGATTGTGTTACCTAGTCCATTTTGCTGGTGCACTCTTCGATCAATGGGTTTAGATTATGTTAATTCCTTGCTCTTTCGATCATATTGTCTTGACCTGAAAAGCAAGATTGTTCTCGAGCTTAGTAACATATCGGTGGTTCGTGATGTTCCGAATATCTTCTCGGAAGTATTACCAGGTTATCACCTGACCGCTATGTTGAGTTCGTGCTCAAGTTGGTTTTCTTATAAACCAACCTTCTCCAAGAACCTGTGTTGGGTACCCCTAAGCTAGTTGGTTAAGCTTGGAGAGTTGGAAGATAAAAGCTTTAACTAACCTAGTTCATCTCAAGGGACATCTTTTGTGTGCGTGTGTGTTGAAGAAAGATGATATTTTCATCGTTTGGTCCTCGTAATCAGTTGTTGGACCAATTGTCTTGTCAAAACTTTGGCTTGAGTGTGGGCTATCATCAAATCAAATCGGAACCAACGATATCCGTAATGTTGTCTTGCTCTTGGTTGATCCCTCGAGCATACCCCATTATATCTTTGGGTCTGACCAATGCTATGACCTTCTTCACAAATTGTGGAATTCCATGTATATGGAAACCCGGATGAGTTGTTGTTGAGCCCATCGGCAGCTTGTTTATCTTCTCCATGTTTCATGTTGAACATCAACATAGTCTTGGAGACTTGTGTAAGCATTTTCTTCATGTCCCGTTCATGAAGTCTATGTTTGGATGAAAGAAGTGACTTCTCCTCTAATTCATGTACACTTGGTGTAAGTTGCCGTCGTGAATTCAAGAAAGATTGTTTTTGCTTCCTCTAAAATCACCCCAAGTTAGTCACGCCTACACTACTAGGAAAAAGCCTGTACACAGAATCTTACCAGCAGCGCGCTTTAAAATCAGGCGCTGCTGCTAAGTAGCAGTAGCGCGGGTTTTTAACCCTCGCTAATACTAAGTTGATAGCAGTAGCGCTGGTTTTTTACCCTCGCTACTACTAAGCGGTCTCTACCGTGCCCCCCGGGACATGCCATAGTAGTAGCGCGGGTTTTTAACCCTCGCTACTACTAAGTTGATAGCAGTAGCGCTGGTTTTTACCCCTCGCTACTACTAAGCGGTCTCTACCGTGCCCCTGGGCCATGCCATAGTAGTAGCGAGGGTTATAAACCCACGCTACTACTAAGTTTTTAACCCTCGCTACTACTAAGAGGTCTCAACCGTGCCCCTCCGAGACATGCCATAGTAGTAGCGAGGGGTAAAATCCCTCGCTACTACTAAAGGTCCCATTTTGAAACTCTACCCCCCGGTGGATCGACTTTTCGGTCTTGTAAAAAGCAAAAGAAAATGATAAAAACTTCAAAAATTAAAATCCTTCGAGATGTAGTTATGTTACTACATCTACTAGTTAGGAAAATTTAAAAACTTAAATTTGGACATGTTTTGCAAAAAGTGTAGGGAAAATGTAAAACAGCTATGACTTTTGCATACGATGTCAGAAAAAACGTATAATATATCAAAATGTTCAGCACGAAAATCCGCATACGATGGAGACGGCCTATGGCCTGTTTGCAAATTTTTAGAATCCTCAAATTCTAAAAGGAAAAAAAGTTATGCTCAAATTTCAGTTTTTTTAATTTTGGTCAAATCTGGTCAAACTGTGGTCAAACTACTTATTCAAGAAGTATTAGTGTTACTAAATAATTATACAAGAATATTAGTGTTACTAAATAATTATTTCAGTTTTTTGGAATTTTGGTCAAATCTTGTCAAACTGTGGTCAAACTTTGGTCAAAATGTGGTCAAACTCCTTATTCAAGAAATATTAGTGTTACTAAATAATTATTTTTTTAGAACAATAGTTTTAAACTCAAACAGCGAAATGTGTGACTTCATGCTCAAGCTAAACTCCCGAGGGTTAATAGGATTGACATCTTACTATTGTCAGGAAAACAACAAGTGCAGACTTGGAATCGAGGGAGAATACAACCCGGAAGTTAAGCGTGCTCAGGCTGGAGTAGTGAGAGGATGGGTGACCGTCCGGGAAGTTAGATGATTTGGAATGATGAGGGGTGATTAGAGATTAAATTGAGCAGCGATGAGGGTGATTAGAGATTAGAGGTTAAAATAATTCAGAAATTTGAAAATTCGCGCAAAAAATTCGAAAAAAAATTCCGCGGGTTAGTAGTAGCACGGGTTTTTACCCACGCTACTACTAACGGACGTAGTAGGAGCGCGGGTGGCACCCGCGCTGCTGCTATTCGTTAGCTGTAGCGCCTTATTAGTAGCGCTGGCCCCCGCGCTGCTAATAGGCCCAAAACCCGCGCTGCTGCTAGGCTTTTCCCTAGTAGTGCTATGTGCGAAGTACTCTATGGTTTGATAGGTTGGCCGCCTCCATTCCATATGTGTTTCCTAGCACATCAAGCCACTGATTGATTTGTTCAAGGAGAAGAAGTTTCTTCATAAGAGCTAATCATAGGACTTATGTAAGGACTTCGATATCCTCGATGATGGTTCCCCACCTGACTAGATAGTGCTTTATTATAAGGCTACTATGTGGTCATGCTTGTCTGGGACAACATGTTCACATGTGTGTAGCAGAACCAGCTCATGTTTTGGAGCTTGCTACCATAGTCCATTTCCTGAGAATCTTGCAACATCATCTCGTCGATTTGTGTTGTAACCTTTCCTTTTCAGACGTTGTCTGAATTATCCTATTACCAACCGTATTTGAATCTCAGGCAGATATGATGGTTGGAACTTCTTCCAAGAACTATTATATAGGTTACAGTGAAGTGGACACACCTAGCTGGAAGCACTAGTTATCCTATTACCAACCGGATTTGAATCTCAGGCAGATATGATGGTTGGAACTTCTTCCAAGAACTATGATATAGGTTCAAGTGAAGTGGACGCACCTAGCTGGAAGCACTGTTATTGTAGTATCTTGATTAAGCCATTTGGTCACTTCCCATGAGGATTTCATGCGACTTTTTCTAGAAGTTGTTCCTTATGGATGTTTGTTCTCCCGAAGTCCGACCTATACTTGATGGCCATGTTAATGCCTTTGAGCATGATCGTGGTACATAGAACATCAAGGAGAACATTAGAAGCAGAGTGCTAAATGTCTCTTAGTGGATCATCCAGTTTTTGTTTCCTTGGCATCGCTAAGGTGAAATCTGAGTAAGTGTTTTCTTCCTTTGCATCTGCATTCTCCAGCATTGTTCATCATGGTAGTATGATGTGTTGCCAGGATCCTTGGCATAGATGTTGGTAAGATCATGATGAGTATGGAAATTCTCAAGTTCTTGAAAGCATGCTCAGACACTAGGTTATATCTTCGGTATCAGTCGGATTGTGCCTTCCATTTGCCGATTGTTCTATAACCATAGTTCCATTCCAAAACTGAGTATGCCATTTCTTCGAATTCCTTCAAATGATTGTTTGTGAATTGCCATTATCCTGGTATGAAGAGCTTCAATGATCCTTTCCAATAGAGTTTCTTTCTATCGTCAATGTGTTGGATGAAGATCTCGAAAGCAAGACATCAAGATCAATTTGATGCAATGAATCAACACCTTCAAGAATGCAATGGATCATGAAGATTGTGTTCGCTTTGTGTCCACTGTGTCTTCTTACCTCACGTCTTGAATCTCGGGACGAGATTCTTGTTTAGTGGGGGAGAGTTGTCACAGCCCTAGAATAATGCTTGTAATTAGTGGCATTGCATCCATGCACCATGCCTAAGTTTATTTGAAACTTGAAATGGGGATGATTCAAAACCTAGCATCAATAAAATTCAAATAGTTTCAACTAAAATATTTTTCAGTGAACCCAAAATGTCTTTAAAAAATGTTCATTATTTATGGAAAAGGGTGAACACCCTAAGAAGAGATGATGTCCATTTTTCCTTGACATTTATGGTCATTGAATTAAACCAATAGGTATTTGAGTTGGGGTTATAAATGCTTATAATTGTTTTCGCAACTCAAATAATTTTGAAATTATTGTGAGGTTTTGGATTAATCCAACTAGTTCACACGATAAATTATAGAAGCAACAAAATTGAATTTGGGTGAAACTAAATTCAAAAACAGACTACAGAAAAACAGAAAATGGAAAAGAATTAGAAAAGGTTAAAAAAAAAAAATAAGGAAGCAGACCTGGCCCGACTTACCTGGCGGCCCAGTTGGCCAACCCAGCCCACCAGGGGCATTGTGGTCTTCTTCAACCTCCGCCAGTAGGCAGAGGCGAAGCCATGCACACGCGCGCTGGTAGGTCACCACCTCCTGCTTCGCGCTGCAGGCTCATCCTCTGCCTTCTCCGCTCCTAGAGACGTCCCGTGACCCCCTGCACCTCTCCCCTCTCTCTAGTCATTCTACCTCCTTCCCCTCGTGTTCCCGCAGCCACCCGAGAGCGAACCATCGCCGTCGTGCTTCGCTCGCGTGGCCGCGTCGTCACCAAGAGCCACCGGCCAGCCCCAGAGATACACCGTGCTGAGCCACGTCCCTCCGCCTAAGATCACGAGCCCGGAGGCCCTGCATCCTCGTCTCCATCATCATCCCCTTCCTCGAGCACCCGAGATCGCTGTCGTCGGTTTGCTTCGCTCGAGCTTTCCCCGAGCCCGCTGAGACCTCCGCTGACCTCTCTATGAGCTCCTCTGCCTCTCCCCTAGGTTCCGCTCTCGTTTGGCCGCTGAAGCCGTCGTTCCCATCCTGGCCGAGAACCACCGCCGCCACGGACTCGTTTCCGACGAGCTCCGGTGACCCCGCTCCCAGCCGCCTGCTTCCCTGGATGCGCACGTGCTCGAGCTACCCCTGGCCCCTTAGCCGCCGCTCTTGAGGCCTAAAACATGGACTCCGCCGCGACCAGTGGTCGCCGGCGATGAGCCGTCGCCTGAGCCACTAATCAAGGCCCCCGCCAGTTAAGAGATTAGTTAAGGCTAATCACCCCCCCCCTTAGTGACACTGATGGGTGGGCCCAACTTGTTTAATTAGCGGGCAAAACAATTATTTAGTTTAAATAACCCTCTATTAATACTATGCCACTAATGTGTGGACCCCACACGTCAGGTTTGACCTGGACCAGGTCAACTGACCTGCTGATGTCAGTCTGATGTCATGCTGACACAGTAAGCATTTTCTGGAATATTTCTAATTCAAAAATGATTTGGAAATTTCAGAAAATGTTGCAAACTTTGAAAAATCATATAAAATCAACCATAACTCCAAATCTGTTTATGGCATTTTCATTCATGTTTGAGCAACCTAAAGCTACTGCATATGACAATTTGAATTAATGGCATTTGAAATGCCTTATGTGGAGTTTGAATTTGAATCTTGCGTTTAAACCAACTCCATTAGCTGAAATCACAGCATATTGCCATGTCACATTCATGCATCATATTGTTGCATTGCATTGATTGTGTTCTTCCTTGTTTACCGGTATTTGTCCCCTCTCAATAGACGTGGTTTCGACGATGAGTTTGATGACACCGATGAAGAGCTATACTATATTTAGAAGTGCCAGGCAAGCAGAACCACCTTGTTTATTCCTATACAATCCCACTCTCTCGCTCCTGCTCTCTTTAACTGCGTTAGGACAACAGCGATCAACTCTTTCATGCTGCGGTAGTTGAACCCCATTCCTCTGCATGACCTGTCATTGCCTCAGTAAATAGATGAAACCCACTAGCATGAGTAGGAGTTGTTTGAGCCCTGATGTGCCTACTCATTCATGCTTGTTTGTCATGCCTGCTATTGCTTAGAGTTGTGTCAGGTCTGATTCATCGGGGATGAATTGGAAAGTTGTGAACATGTCCTACTGTTGAGAGCTAAGTGTGTGAACACGATTTGGTAAAGGTGGCGGTGAGAGGCCATGTAGGAGTACATGGTGGGTTGTCTCATTGAAACCGTCCTCAGGAGCTAAGTTTTGTGTTTGTGATCCATGAACAGTTACTACCACACATTGGGCTCCAGGCACTCCAAGCTCTCTCGACTTATTAATCAACCTGATCTCTGTCCAAGAGTTGCAACTAGTTTCTGGTGTTATTACGTAATGTTAGTTGTCTACCAAGTGGCACCCGATATAGGTGGGCTTGGGACAGACTAGGCACCGTGGCCGGGTATACAAAGTGTCGCCTGTTTGGTGGGCTTGGAGCCCTATACACATTGTTTGGGGCCGTGAGCAACACCCCGGCTAGATCTCCTTGCGGATGGAACCTGAATAGGCGACAAACCTGGACTAGAGACTTGTGTGGTTAGTCAGGTCGTGGCAGACTCCCTCGCCAGGCTTCCGCTTGAAGGTTGCCAAGATACACGATGTGTACATGGTGGTAAGAGGCGAGAGCGTGTGTGAAGAAGTACACCCCTGCTGGGTTAACATCATCTATTCGAATAGTCGTGTCCGTGGTAAAGGACTTCTGGGTTGCCTGTATAGTTCATAGATAACTTGAAGTTGATACTCCAAAACTCGCAAGATAAGCGCGAGTCCTATGGATGGCCTTCTCGTAGGGAGACGGGAGCAGATCCATAGTGGTGTATTGTTATGGTGAATATGTGGACTATTGTGTGCCATCTCAAAAGAGTTACTTGCAGTCGTATTTCAAGATAGCCACCGAATAAAAGTTGGCTTGCTGCAGTTAAACTCCACCACCCCCCTTTGTTGATACCGATGCATATGTAGTTAGTTCTGATGTAATTCTTCTGGGTACATTTGTACTCACGTTTTCATAATTTATGTTTTTCCAGAGAGCTTCAGTCTCACTAGTAGTTTCATGTGGACTTCGACGTTTAGCTTGTCACCTCAGCTACGATCTTGTGCCCTCGGCAGGGTCTTGTTGATAGTCAGGCTTCTCAGAATTTTTCTTTTATAGTTGTCTATACTCAGAAAAGTTAAGCTTCCGCTTGTGCTTGTTGCTTGTATACTCTGTATGTTGGGTCATGAGACCCATGTTTGTAATACCTGGCTCCTCGGAGCCTAATGATAAATACTTTGAGTTGTAGAGTTTTGTTCTGATGCCATGTTGTATTTACACATATCGGGCATATTGTGTGTATGATTGAAATGTTGGTATGTGTGGGATCCGACAAACTAGTTGTTTATCCTTGGTAGCCTCTCTTATGGGGAAATGTAGTCTAGTGCTTCCACTGAGCCATGGTAGTCTGCTACAGCCCGGTTTAGCGGAGTCTTGCTAGCCCAGTTACTACTGCTCCGGAACACTTAGACTGGCTGGCATGTGTTCCACTTCGTTCCTGTGCATGTCCCTTCGGGCAAATGTCACGCGGTGTCTTTTGGAGTCCTTCAAGCTTGCTACAGCCCGGGTTCCCGAAGTCCTGTTAGCCTAGTTGATACAGCCCGGATTCACACACTGATGACCGACACGTTCGATGCTGGTTCATGTATGCATGTCCCCGTAAGTTAGCGCCACTTTGGGTTCACGACTAGTCATGTCATCCCGGGTACTCTGTCATATGAATACTAGCGATACTATCATATACGTGAGCCAAAAGGCGCAAACGGTCCCGGGCCAGGTAAGGTGGCACCCATGGGAATACCGTGCATGAGGCCACAAAGTGATATGATGTGTTACATGCTAGATTGGTGTGACTTAGAATCGGGGTCCTGATAAATATGTATGTGTACGGTGGTGTGTGATGTGTTTAAATCCCGAATGCGCAACTTCGATGGGCCACCAACTACATTACAAACCAAACACCGTACCTGACTCCAAGCCTGGTTCAACACGTACGAGGTCGGTTTCCCAACTTCGAGGCGATGGAGGGGGGGGGGGTCATCCCACGCATGCACTCAAACTTTATTTGGTCTACCATGGGACACATCTATATCTATATCTATACCCCTTTATAGTGTGCGAATAACTGTGAAAGTTGGTCGTTGGATGAAGCTAGTCCGACGGTAGAGACATGGAAAATCCGAGCACTACTGGCCGTTGAAAATAATCTACATTCCACCAGATTCTGCCACATGTACAATCTAGAAGACTCCATGGTTGAACTTAAGCATAATGCAAAAACCTCAAAACACAAGCGATTCTCCTTTCTTCTCTAGAATCTTCCATATCTTAATTGCCCAAACTTTTTTTTCTAAATGAATTGTCACTTTTTTTACTTCATGCTTTACGATGCACAATTCCATGAATCTTAAAAAAGATTTTTTTTATAAAACTAATTGATTTTGGATGAGATCAACTATAAGAATTAAACGAACATCTACATCATGCATATATGACTCAAAGATTAAATGTTATAGTGTGCTATTTATTCATAATTTGGTTACCAAATCTCATGCATGCAATGCACGTGTACCTTACTAGTATCAATAGGAAAGCATCATCGTCAAACCCTTCTCGTTGTTGGGTCAAAGGGATAGATTGTGTGGGCTCCCCTAATTGTCGGTAAAAGATAGTATATAAACTTTGGTAAGCCCACAGATATGTGCCGCGTCTATGAGCCGCACAAGGGAGACATGCTCGAGAAGAACACCCTACCCCATATACCCTGCGTGAAACCTAAAAAAGTTTATATAATCGCCATGACAGGTCAAGTCAATCATTCATTAATTTCTAGAGCAAAAAACAACCCATAAAAACATAGTCTACAAATTAGCAAAACAAGGATCCCAAGGTTTATAATTGCCATGATAGGTGACTATAGAGATATAAAATATCTCTATAATGACCGTGTCATGGCATTTAAATGAAGCTTGAGATATGCAATTTCCCACCAGGTCACCCATCCTTGGACTACTCTAGCCCGAGCACGCTTAACTTTTGTGTTCTATTCGACTAGGCTAGCGGAAGGGAAGCCCCCCTTGCTGATAAGAATTGCCTCCTTGCCATTAACGCTAGTCACCCTATGGGACCTACTCCCTCCTATCACACACATTTGTGCTTTTAGAAACTATGTGGGATATTTCCATGGCCGGTGTGTCGCCGCTAGCCTTCAATGAGCACTGCCACAGGTAGCGGGAAAACGATGGGAGAAGAGGTGGGAAACCGATGAGAGGAGTCGCGAGAAATGGTAGCATGTTTAGAAAACCTAGTAGAGAAGGAAGTGTGAGCTAGAACAACGCATGCGCACAGTGCTTACCCATGTTCTGGCCAATCAGAACGCACGACTCAGATCGCATGTGCAGCAAGGGGGAAGGGGGCATCAGCCACGGTTTGGTAGGCACACGGCTTTCATGAGTGCACTGTGTGCTTTTTAAAAACATTTCGTCAGAATAATTTCGGTTTTTAAATCCCCGTAAATCCAAAACTCATCGGAAAGTCGTGAAACCTGGCATGGTGTCACGACATGGCACATATATGTCGAGGAATTTTTTTCGTCCATTTTGGCGCATGTTTTATTAGAAGCCTCTTACAAACCGGAGCTTCTCTCAAAGAAGCCTTGTGGTTCCGATAGGGAAACGTGTCCCCCTTGTGGGAGAAACATAATCACGGTCTCTTTTCGCCTTGTATTTTCTTCCACGGGCAAAATGGAACGACATGATATCGCTCCTGAAATTTAAACTTATTCAGGGTTCGTTTGGCCTTTTTGTACACTAATTGACTTTCCTAAGCATTTAATGTCCATAATTCAAATCTGAAGTTCAAATACATGCTGTAGTTCACCAAAATGGCTAGAAAATTTATACATGTGTCCTTGGGTGCATGTTTAGGTCCCATGCTAGGAACGGGAATGAATTACAACCGTACCCGCATCCTGGCTCGTCCTCAAACATTACGAATCTCGGTTTTTAAATCCCTGTAGATCCTAAACTCACTAGAAAGTCATCAAAGGTGGCATGGTATCAAGTAATGACACATATATGTCATGGTAAAAACATTGTCCAATTTGGGCCAAGAGTTATTACAAACCTCTTACAAACCAGAGCTTCTCTCAAAGAAGCCTCGTGGTTCCAATACGGAAATGTGTTCCCCTTGTGGGTGAAACATAATCACTGCCTCTTTTCTCCTTGTATTTTCTTCGACGGGCAACATGGAACGACATGATATCCATGCTAAAATTTAAAATTATTTAGGGTTCATTTCTCCTTTTTATACACTAATTGAGTTTCATAGGCATTTAATGTCCATAATTCAAATCTGAACTACAAATAGATGCTCTAGTTCACCAAAATGTCTTGAAAAATTATACATGTGTCCTTGGGTGCATGTTTAGGTCCCATGCCATGAATGGAACGAATTACAACCATACCGGTGTCCTGCACTAGTAGAAAACGGAGCTTTAAAACCGGTTCGTAAGGGCCTTTAGTGCCGGTTCCATAACCGACACTAATTGGTGGGCACTAAAGGCCCCCCACCCTTTAGTACCGGTTCGGCACGAACCGGCGCTAAAGTGCCACCACGTGGCGTGAGCTCGCGCCCTGGTATGGGGGACCTTTAGTACCGGTTGGTGTTACCAACCGGTACTAAAGGTTTTTTTTTGAAATTTTTTGGAAATTTTTTTGATTTTTTTTATTTTTAATTTTTCTGAATTATTTGGTGATTTAGTCTCTAATCACCTCTCTTAACTGCTCAAGTGTGGATCACTCATTCCAAATCATCTAACTTCTCGATCGGTCACCCATCCCTCTCACTACTCCAGCCCGAGCACGCTTAACTTTCATGTTCTATTCTCCTTCGTTTCCAAGTCTGCACTTGTTGTTTTCCTGACAATAGTAAGATGTCAATCCTATTAACCCTCAGGAGTTTAGCTTGAGCATGAAGTCACACATTTCACTGTTTGAGTTTGAAACTATTATTCTAAAAATAGTAATTATTTAGTAACACTAATATTTCTTGAATAAATTTGACCACAGTTTGACCATAGTTTGACCAGATTTGACCAAAATTCTAAAAATTGAAATAATTATTTAGTAACACTAATATTCTTGAATAATTATGTAGTAACATTAATACTTCTTGAATAAGTAGTTTGACCAGATTTAACAAAAAAAATTAAAAAACTTAAATTTGACCATATCTTTTTTTCCTTTTGGAATTTGAGGATTCTAAAAAATTGCAAACAGGCCGTAGGCGGTCTCCATCGGATGGGATTTTCGTGATGAATTTTTTGATATATTATACGTTTTTTTCCGACATCGTATGCAAAAGTTATAACCGTTTTACATTTTCCCTACACTTTTTGCAAAACATGTCCAAATTTAAGTTTTCAAATTTTCCTAACGTGTAGATGTAGTAATATAACTACCTCTCGAGGGATTTTTATTTTTTGAAGTTTTTATCATTTTCTTTTGATTTTTTCAAAACT
>NC_041390.1:323188722-323210734 GCF_002162155.2 Triticum dicoccoides
GGGGGGTAGAGTTTGAAAATTGCCCTATAGTGCCGGTTTGTGTCTCCAACCGGGACTATAGGTTAAGACTCTTTAGTGCCGGTTGGTGACACAAACCGGTACTATAGGTTAGACCTTTAGTACCGGTTTGTGTCAGAAACTGTCACTAAAGGGGCTCGTGGGGCCCTGGCCTGATGCCAGCCTGCCACCACCCCTTTAGTACCGGTTCATGGCACGAACCGGTACTAAAGGTTCATTAAGAACTGGCACTAATGCATAGCCATTCGAACCGGCACTATTGATCACATTAGTGCCGGTTTTTTTACAAACCGGCACTAATGTGCTTCACGTTTGACCCTTTTTCTACTAGTGCTGGCTCGTCCTCAAACATTTCGAATCTTGGTTTTAAATCCCCATTAATCCAAAAATCACCAGAAAGTCATCAAAGGTGGCATGGTGGCACATCATGGCACATATATGTCATGGAAAAAACATTGCCAATTTGGGCCAAGCTTTATTCCAAACCTCTTACAAACCAGAGCCTGTCGCAAGAACCCTCGTGGTTTCGATAGGGAAACGTGTCCCCTAGTGGGCCAAATGATAATCGCTCCCTCTTCTAGCCTCGTATTTTCTTCTACACGCAACATAGAACAAAGGGAGATTCGCTCTGAACTTTAAAATTATTCAGGGTTCGTTTGACCTTTTTAATTTATTAAATGAGTTTTCTAGGCATTTAATGTCCATAATTGAAATACAAACTACAAATACATTCTCCAGTGCACCAAAATGGCTAGAAAAACGTACATGTTTCCTTGCGGTGCATGTTTAGGTCCCATGGAACGAATGGGAACGAATTCAACCGTCTCGCCGTCTTAGCTTGGCCACAAAGATTGCGAATCTTTGTTTTTAAATCTCTGTAAAATCCAAAACTTACCAGTAAATGATGAAACTTGGCATGGTGTCACTACATGGTACATATAATTGTCCAATTTGGCGAAGCTATATTACAAGCCTCTTACAAAATGGAGCCTGTCGCAACCCTCATGGTTCCGGTAGGGAAACATGCCCCTAGCTGCCTCTTCTCGCCTTGAACTTTGTTTTCTACATGCAACATAGAATAACAGGAGTGTCGTGCTGAAATTTGAAACTATTCATGGTTCGTTTGGCCATTTTATATATTACTAATTAAGTTCTCTACGCATTTAATGTAGTACATAATTCAAATTTGAATTACAAGCACATGCTCCAGTGAAGCAAAATGGGTGGGAAATCGTACATGTGTCATTGGGTGCATGCTTAGGTCTCATTTAAGGAATGGGAATGAATTACAAACTTGTCGTCATCCAGAAACGTTGAGAATCTTGGTTCTTAAATCCCAGTAAATCAAAAACTCACCCAAAATACATGAAACTTGGCATGGTTTCATGAGATGGCACATATATGCCATGGTAAAAAAATCGTCCAGTTTGAGAAGAGGCATGCAGCTATTTGATTAGATGGGACGAGCGCGAGAAGTCTGCCGTGAAGGATCGATGGGATGCGTGCGAGCAGTCCACCGCGCATGCTCGATGGGACGCGTGCATCCTGTCCACCTTCCAGGCTCGATGGGACACGTGCGAGCAGCAAGGCGACCGCTCACCGGGAAGCGAGCTCTTTGACCCCCATCCACCAGCCGCTGCCCGCATCACTCACAACTTCTCCATTAATGGGTTAATTGAAGCACCTGGGTAGAGGGTGTTTGCTTGTGATCCCATGGCAGCAGTTGCTTTGTTCGTGTTTTCAACTTGTATTCCTCCCTTATTTAAATTGCCACATAGGGCAACAGATAATATGACCACAATAAAATGGCAATGGATAATATGACGACAAATTTACAATGGTGCAGATAATTATTTTATTACATATTCTGGATAATTTAAAATGCCACATGCGGCAAAGCCCGGAAGACACGGGGGAAAGAGAAGAAGGAAGTTGATACAATGATCTGGGTCGCTACTGTCTCTAATCGTCGATGGATCGCCGGGCGCCGACATCCTCTAGCTCCTTCTTCAATTCATCACGACTTTGCTTGACAGCAGCCACAGATTCCTCCACCTCCTCCTCATGCTCGATCCGGAGCTTCCTCAAGTGACCCATCAGTTCCTTGACAACCGTTGTCAGTGTCATACCCGAGGAACTGCTCTGCCCATGCAGGATCTTCTAGCCGACGTCCTCCTCCTCCTTCTCGGCGAGCACCATGAGGATCTTCGCATTGTCACCCATGAGTTGCTCGACAAGGCCGGTCGCCTTGTTAAACGAGGCATCGGTGATCTTGAGCAGCTTCTCAAGCCGTCGACCAGCTCCTGATGCACAGTGACGCTAACGAGAATGTCGTCATTGCCGTCGAAGGACTTTAGGAACGCCAACTCGTCACGATGGCTGATGCTGCGAATGCGCTTATGAGAGCCCTCACGTGACCGTGAGAGCTCATTCGAGGGCTCCGCGATGCGCCGAGACATCTCTGCTTTGGCTACAGCTCCGCGACGGGACCTCTCTAGTGCTTCTGCGGCCTTAGTCTTTGCTGCCTGGTTATATGTCCACCCTAAACTCCTCCTATCGGTCATGGTGGAACGACTTGACATGAAAGACCAGTTTTGTGGGTGATGAGGAGAGGAATTGTGAACTGATTTTCGAGTGGGTAGTTTTGATAGCCCGGTGCTAAGTGTGAACAAATATTAGTTTGATAGGTGTGAAAAAATTTGCAATTACTTATTGCATCGTAATCTGCAATGTGATGAGAAACAAGGTCAAAATTTATTGATGGTAGAAGGTTGACCACGTGGTTGCTCGCCGTTAAGGTGGCCATGACGTGCCCTACTCGCGTCCGTCCGAGCGTCTTTCTCGCCATTGAGGAGGCTGCGGCGCGCTCCATTCATCCGAGTCGGCTGTTTGCCATGTATCACACACATATTGTTAAGTTGAACTGTTTCTGTTGTGTTCCCTAATCGAAAACAGTTCGTCCGACTGAACCATATGCCCTATATGACGCACACTTTGATCTGGCTAACCGTTTCTGTTGCACTCCCTAATAGCAAACAGTTCATCAGAGCGAACTGTATGCCATATATCACACACACATTGATATGGCTGCCTGTTTTTGTTGTTCTGCCTCATCGCAAACAATTCGAATGGATTAACTGTGTGCCCTGCATCGCACACGCAACTAAAATCTGAACCATGTTTGATGCCTCCTGCATCGCAAACGTTTTGCACCTTTTTTGATGGCTTTATTAACATCCCGTTTGCGATTAATGCATCACACACAGTTTCGTGAAAGGGTCTCTGATTGTAGTGTCGCATTAGCAGCATCCTAAAGTAGTGACATATCATCACAGAAGTGTATTTTTTGTAGTGTTGATTACAGTCTAGAAAAATGTAGCCTTCTTCACAAGAGGTTGGAGTGGATGAAAAGTTTCCTAAGAAAACTGGTACAGATGAATCCAAAGGAGAAATTCTTATGGATAGTAACCATATCGATGAAGCAACCAATATGGGGGGGGACATGTAAGTACTAAAATCCTCCAAAAGACTCCTTCAGAAATCGTACTACATTGTCATTGTAAACTTGGAAAAAGGTGTCACAAATTGAACTCCCTTATGGCTAACATTTAACAGGAAAGGAACATCACCTCGATATATAGCTTCTCCAGGCACGGAAAGCACCTCGAGAAACTGACAACTTTCTCTAGGTTGGGGTCGATAGATTGTAGTGCCAAGACCTTCACTATGCGCAGTTTCATGCTCAAGCTTGTCGGAGTCATTTTCTAGATCATAGATGAACATACATCTTCAAAATTAGAAATGATGTTAATTTGTAGAAGAAGAGGTAGAAGACGGCGGTTATACCTGAATGAGTGTGGATCCAATAACAAGTTTGGAGTATTTGTCGGACGAGTAGCCCACCACTATCAATTTCGGAGCAGAAATGACATCGATTCTTGTTGGGCGTTCTTGATCAACTACAATTAATTTCTCAAGTGCTGGTGTGTCCTGAGTGACCATACCATGGTATCCATCTTGGTATATCTTCTTGCCACACCAGCAACACACATAAATAGTCTAGAGAGTCATTAAGGTGATGTGGAAGCTACTCAATCCATTGATGGCCTCAAGACAAAGGTACACGAGTGTAGTACACCCATGGAGCAGGCGATCCATGTCATCGTTTGGGAGGTAGACGATGACAAGCTTGAGGTGCTTCGGTCATGGTAGAATAAGAGCGAGCGCGTCATTAGGGGAGGTGGCAGTTCCTGAACTTGGAGATGCGCAGCGTGGGTGCGAGGCGGAGGGCAGATGTTGGTACCGAGCGCATATGCCCATCACCAAAGGTAAGCTCCTCGAGCTGATCTACGGCGGGGGATCGAAACCTGTCGTCAAGCTTGGCTCGGTCAATGCCGTTGGAATGGAACATGCCCATTCTAATGGCTCTGGTTGGCCCAAGGTGACTGCCGAGGATCTTGGAGAACGCATCCAAGGTTTTGCGATAGCCATGGCAGAGCTCGTGGGTGTCGATGAGGTCGAGAGGAGTGAAGTTCCATAGGAGGGAGATGATGACTGCCAACATAACATCGAGGAGGTTGCTGATGAGGTCTAGGCCTGCTGGAGTCGCTTGCGGTTATTGCTCGCCCTGCCTCTGCTTGTTGGCAGCCCCGTTCTCCACCTCTAGTGTCTCCTTGTTAGTGGCGATTTCTGATAGATGTGGGAGTACAGGGAATATTTAGCTAAAACAAGGCAAAAGAAAAGTGTATTGGTAACTAGAAGTTAGTAGGTACGAATGTAGTAAGAAAACGGAATAACAATTAGTTTCTTAAATACTACACAATTCATTTGATATTGCTGGGTAAGTCAACATGCAGATACTTCAAATGAAAACTTACTTCGAACAAAGTCTGGACAGATGATATCATTGGGGAAGTTAGCATATATCTCATGACCAGGCTCTTTTATGTGCAGTGTAATTATAGTGCCA
Source organism: Triticum dicoccoides (assembly GCF_002162155.2). Taxonomy (NCBI): domain Eukaryota; kingdom Viridiplantae; phylum Streptophyta; class Magnoliopsida; order Poales; family Poaceae; genus Triticum; species Triticum dicoccoides. The sequence goes on from NC_041390.1 coordinate 323,193,710, forward strand.
GCTTTCAGTACATAAAACTTAGAAATTTCTTTCGAAAGGCTAGTGCCAAAATAGGAGTCAGCACGTTCATCAAGTCTTATAGTAGCAACGATTGTAAATCCATGGTTTGTGTTCAGTATGACATCCCTGCAGTCTTGATTTATGTAAATGGAAGATTGTGCACTACAGATTCTATTGCATAGCAAGGGACGTGAAGCAAAAAATGGTAGGATTGTTAAAGAAAATATGGTAACATGCAAATATGGGCCCAAATTGAAAGAACTGTACAACTGTTGAAATCGAAGGACAAAAATATATAATTAAACAGATAGGGTAAACATGATGTCATGGAAATATGAGAGTAATCCAAAGAATAATACATCATTAATTTTCCTAATATAGAAAGAAGAGGGAAAAAATCCTCTTTGACTTATATGGTGCCTGTGGCACTTTTTATCCAACTGTAGCAATATTTAGTATATGTTCAGGAAAGTAGGCCATGCCAACCGATTTAGCGTGAGATTGAACATACCGCGCGCATCCTCAAGTCATCTGGTACGGTGAGATGGAATGTCTGGCGGAGGCCGCAAAGTCCCAATGTGTCTGCACACTATACACTCTATAAATGAAAGAAAACCCTCAAATCAGCTCGAATAAAAATGAATTCACGGCAATTTCGGCCTGGTGATTAAAGGTGGCTGATGAACTGGGATAAGAGATGAGATAATATCTCATTAAATCAGTTACCTTGTTGTTCATGAGAAAGAACCCTCATGTCATGCTCAATATGTGATCCTATCCGAGAGAGACTCAAAGGTCCCACCAAGGATAGAGCCGCATATTGAACCACTTTTGCAAGGTGGATATCATTACATCGTACCATTACATAATAGTTGGGGATACATACAAAGGGGCATACAAATGCCACAAAAAGACATCAAACATCATACATAATGTGAACATCCGACAATGGATGAAACACAAACAGAAACTCAAACGGCATCCACCCTGCTAGCAGGAACCTATCCCAAGATCACCGAAGAAGAAGAAGAACTCCAAAACAAGTAAATATCGCTCTCACATCATGATCATCGCAATAACTATACCTGCAACTATTGTTGTAGTAATCTATGAGCCACAAGGACTCAGCAATTTGTATGAATACTAGCAAAGCTTAATGGGTATGGAATGGATAATTGGTGAGGTTGCAGCAAGCGACTAAGCATTGTATGGTGATCTTACGAGTACAAGAGTAAGATGGGAAACTACGCAAATGGTAGCAAACTAGTAATGATCAAGAAGTGATCCCAAACTACTTAGGAGTCAAATATAACCCCACCGTGTTCTCTTCTTGACTCCATCGAAAAGAGATGATCACGGTTACGCACGTAGTTGGTGTATTGTTATTTTGGATCTGGTGTCAAGTTCTATACAAGCGGATATTAAAAATTCCCATCTTCCACATAGCCGTGGGCACGGCTCTCGAAAATTTAAACCCTGCAGGGGTGTACCAACTTAGCCCATGACATGCTCATGATCCGCGGAGACAATCCTCCATCGCGGGACCCTCTGATCAGACACGAAATCCCGGTGCACAAGACATTTCGACAATGGTAAAACAAATCTAGCAAGACCTCCCGGCGTGCCGACACCCTGATAGTAGCTGCGCCTATCTCATCTCAGGCCACGACGGATGAGCGACATGTACATGTGCCAAAATAACCCAAGTTGCCCTGGGGCGGGACTGCATAGTGCTCTAGTTTGGACCAACACTCATGAGGAGCGCTCGCCCCGGGATTGATTAAGAATCCTCTAGGTCCGGAAAGTCCCTATTCAAGTTTTAGTTGTTATTAGGCAAATGGTAAAACCAATGTTGGGCATTGCTGGAAGAGTTTTATTCAAAGCAAACTGTCAAGAGGGGCCCATAAACCCTCATCGTGTTAGGGACGCAAAATCAAATAACATAACATCGGTATTGCGGAAACTCAGGCAGCAAGGGTGGAACAAAACACCAGGCAAAATGTCTTGCCTTCCACCCTTTACCAAGTATATGGATGCACTGATTAAATAAGAGATATTGTGATATCCCATGATATCCATGTCCCAACAAGGAACAACCGGCAACTGCACCTGCAATTAGCAATGCTATAAGAGGGGCTGAGCAAAGCTGTAACATAGCCAAACAACGGTTTGCTAGGATGGCGGGAAAAGGTTAGAGGCTATCATGGGAATTTGGGAGGCTTGGTAAACAATTGGTAGGTAGCGTGACATAGCGATAGCATCGAGACAACTAGCATAGCAAAGATAGTAGTGAGATCCAAGGTGATGGTCATCTGCCTGAAATCCCGCTAGGAAGAAGACAAACGGGCGTAGTCGAACGAATCCTCACGATCGCAATGAAACAGGAACTATCAAAAAGGAGCACAACCGGAAAGAAGCAAACAACATGGTAAACACGCAACACATAAACACAATATGATGCTCAACCAAGTATGATGCAGGACAAGTCTACATGATGCTACTCATGGCAAGAGAGGATGCATACAAGAACCAAACATCAAAGCAAGTTTAAATGAGGCCGGAATCAACATAAACCAATTCCGAAATCTCCCCATATGCTAATTTCGAATTTGGCACTGATCTGAACACAACATTATGTTAAAGTTGTTAAACAGCAAGTTAAGATGCACCAAGATGATCTACGCGGCCTAGAAGATATGAGCAAAACAAGTTAGACATGGCATTGATGCAAATTCAAGCAAAACACAATCACAAGCACTCCAAAACATGGATGCAACATGGCATGATGAAACTACATGCAAAATCAAGCAAGTTTCATGTAGAGAATGCTCCAAATGGAGCCACGGTTGCGAATACAATCAATACCAGTTGCAAATACAATCTGCCCAAAACATCAATTAAGCACCTTGCAATCAAGGAAAACGACATGCTATAGGAAACATATGGACACAAACTTGATATGAAGTGAAAGTATCGATTTCATGCTTTAAATAACATCAAGTTTCATGTTCATAGGGATCAGGATTTATCCAATGAGATCAATGAAAAAAGCAACTTTAAAACATAGATTAAGATAGTGAAAAACTGGGCATACGTGTGAGCAGGAATAACATGTTGACATGTTGGAGGGCTGAAACAATGATGCTACATTGCAAGAACATAATAAGCAAAAGCATGGCATTAAAGTACATATTAAACATAACAAAACATGATTACTAAGCATCTCCATATAACCTCTACATCAATGGCATTCATCAAGACAACTAAGCAAGTCATAACAGATTCCCAGACTTAGTGAAAAACAGAGTATGGCAGAAAACTGTTACATGATGCATACTTTAAGATAACAAAAGTATATGCAAAAAGACCAAGTCATGGCATCAAAAGGGCATGGAAAGCATGTACTTGTCAAGCACTACAAAACATGATCACTGAGCTACTGCTAGAAACCACATGGACATGCTTAAAACATCATGGCAAGATGGCAAATGATATCAGATTCACTGACTTATGCAACTCATCTCAAGGCATTTCATGGCATGTGAATCTTACCACCGGCAAGACGACATGTTTGTACAACTACTCAGGTCAAGAGCATGGTCATAGGATGCATCGGACAGTAGGTATTGACATGGCAAAAATGAACTCACTAATAACAGGCTGACAGAAGCATCATTTAGCAATTTGAGATCATGGTAATAACAAGGTATAATAGGCCATATTTGCAAACAAGGGCATGGATGGATAGAGCATAACAAGGTATACAAAACATCCTTACAGATACGTCTCCAATGTATCTAATTTTCCAAACACTTTTGCCCTTGTTTTGGACACTAACTTGCATGATTTGAATGGAACTAACCCGGACTGACGCTGTTTTCAGCAGAATTACCATGGTGTTATTTATGTGAAGGAACAAATGTTCTCGGAATGACCTGAAACTTCACGGAGCCACTTTTCAGAAAATATGAAAAATACCTGCGAAAGATGAAGGCCAGGGGGCCACCACCTCTCCACGAGGGTGGGGGCACGCCTACCCCCCTAGGGCGCGCCCCCTACCTCGTGGGCCCCCTGTTGCCTTTCCGACTCCAACTCCATATATTGAGTTTCGGGGAGAAAAAAAATCAAGTAGATGAAATCATCGCGTTTTACGATAGGGAGCCGCCACCAAGCCCTAAAACCTCCAGGGAGGGCTGATCTGGAGTCCGTTCGGGGCTCCGGAGAGGGGAACAATCGTAGGCTTGCTGGACAGTGATGGGTTGGATGGGATCTATCATGTAATCGAGTCAGTTTCGTTAGGGTTTGATCCCTAGTATCCACTATGTTCTGAGATTGATGTTGCTATGACTTTGCTATGCTTAATGCTTGTCACTAGGGCCTGAGTGCCATGATTTCAGATCTGAACCTATTATGTTTTCATAAATATATGAGTGTTCTTGATCCTATCTTGCAAGTCTATAGTCACCTATTATGTGTTATGATCCGTTAACCCCGAAGTGACAATAATCGGGATACTTACCGGTGATGACCGTAGTTTGAGGAGTTCATGTATTCACTATGTGTTAATGCTTTGTTCCGGTTCTCTATTAAAAGGAGGCCTTAATATCCTTAGTTTCCGTAAGGACCCCGCTGCCATGGGAGGGTAGGACAAAATATGTCATGCAAGTTCTTTTCCATAAGCACGTATGACTATATTCAGAATACATGCCTGCATTATATCAATGAACTGGAGCTAGTTCTGTGTCACCTTAGGTTATGACTTTTACATGATGAATTGTATTCAGCATAATTCTCCATCAGTGATCCATTGCCGACGAGCTTTCCATATATTGTTCTTCACTTATTTACTTTTCTGTTGCTATTTCTATCATCACTACAAAATACCAAAAACATTACTTTTACTACTGTTACCTTTTGCTACCGTTCTCACTACTATCATATTACTTTGCTAGTAAATACTTTGCTACAGATATTAAGTTTCCAGGTGTGGTTGAATCTACAACTCAGCTGCTAATACTTGAGAGTATTGTTTGGCTCCCCTTGTGTCGAATCAATAAATTTGGGTTGAATACTTTACCCTCGAAAACTATTGCGATCCCCTATACTTATGGGTTATCAAGACTATTTTCTGGCGCCGTTGCCGGGGAGCATAGCTCTATTCTTTGAGTCACTTGTGATATATATCTGCTTATCATTATGAAGAACTACCATCTAGCTCTATCCCTCAACCAAGATCTTAAACAAAGATCTATCCCTCAACTATGAGGGGAGGTAAGGAACTGCCATCTAGCTCTGCACTTGATTCACCTTCTGTTTTGAGTAAGCTTGCGACACCTACACCTGCTTCTACTATTCGTTCTGATATGTCGCGTGTTATTGATGATGCCACTTCTGCTGTGCATGATACTATGATGAAACTACCTCTATGCATGATACTACTATGCCACTTAGTGATTTTCTTGATGAACAAATTGCTAGGGCTAGAGAAATTGAAAATATTGAATCTGATGATACTGATGAAAGTGATGATGAAGAATCACTTGTTATTCCTAAGGGTTATGTTTTTGGTCAAGAAGCTTCTTTCACTATTTTAGCTTGCAAAAATAGAAATGAACTAAAAAGGTTATTAGCTAAATGGAGTAAGCAATCTCTAAGTGCTAGAATGAAACATGACACTGCTTTTCCTACTTCACCTATCTGTGTTACCGATAAGGATTATGAATTCTTTGTTGATCCTGATATAATTACTTTGGTTGAATCTGATCCTTTTCATGGTTATGAATCTGAAACTGTTGTGGCACATCTTACTAAATTGAATGATATAGCCACCCTGTTCACTAAAGATGAGAGAACTCGTTACTTTTACATCCTTCAAATATTTCCATTCTCATTAAAGGGAGATGCTAACATATGGTTTAATTCTCTTGATCCTGGTTGTGTGCGTTGTCCCCATGATATGATTTATTACTTCTCTGCTAAATATTTCCCTGCTCATAAGAAACAAGCTGCTTTAAGGGATATATATAATTTTTTGCAAATTGAAGAAGAGAGTCTCCCACAAGCTTGGGGGAGGCTTCTCCAATTACTTAATGCTTTGCCTTATCATCCTCTTAAGAAAAATGAAATACTTGATATCTTCTATAATGGACTAACCGATGCCTCCAGAGATTACCTGGATAGCTGTGCTGGTTCTGTTTTGAGGGAAAGAACACCGGATGAAGCTGAAATTTTATTGAACAATATGTTAACAAATGAAAATAATTGGACACCTACGAAGCCAATTCCTGAGCCTATTCCTAAACCAACTCCGAAGAAGAGGGGTATTCTATTTCTCAGTCCTGAACATATGCAAGAGGCAAAGAAATCTATGAAAGAAAAAGGTATTAAAGATGAAGATGTTAAGAATTTACCTCCCATTGAAGAAATGCATGGTCTTAATTTACCACCTGTTGAAGAAACATATAATCCAAATCCTTCTCCTATTGAAGAAACTCGTGGTCTTGATAACCCGACACAGGTAGTAAAGGTAAATTCTCTCTATAGATATGATAAAGCTGAAATCCCATTTACTAAATTTGCTAGCCCATGCTTAGATGAGTTTGATAAATTTATGGCTAAGCAAGAAGACTTTAATGCTTATTTTGGTAGACAATTGAAATATAATTCAAATATGCTTGAACACTTGGGTGATTATATGGCTAATGTTAAAGGTGAACTTAAACTTATTAGTAAATATGCTTCTATGGTTACCACTCAAGTAGAACAAGTACTTAAAGCTCAAAATGATTTGCTCAATGAATTGAATAATAAGAATAATGATAATGCTGTTAGAGTGGCTACTAGAACTGGTAGAATTACTCAGGAACCTTTGTATCCTGAAGGCCACCCTAAGAGAATTGAGCAAGATTCTCAGAGAAATAATATAGATGTACCTAGTCCTTCTAAAAGGAAGAAAAAGAAAAATGATAGGACTTTGCATGCTTCTAGTGAAACTATTACTAAAACACCTGAGAATCCAAATGATATTTCTATTTCTGATGCTGAAACTCAATCTGGTAATGAACGTGAAACTAGTGGTAATGTTCATGATAATGTTCATAATGATGATCAACCTAGTAATGATAATGATATAGAAATTGAACCTACTGTTGATCTTGATAACCCACAATCAAAGAATCAACGTTATGATACGAAAGACTTTGTTGCTAGGAAACATGGTAAAGAAAGAGAGCCTTGGGTTCAGAAACCCATGCCTTTTTCTCCCAAACCATCTAAGAAAAAGGATGATGAGGATTTTGAGCACTTTGTTGAAATGATTAGACCTATCTTTTTGCGTATGCAATTAACTGATATGCTCAAAACCAATCCGCATGCTAAGTACATGAAAGATATTGTTACAAATAAAAGAAAGATACCGGAAGCTGAAATTTCCACCATGCTTGCTAATTATACTTTTAAGGGTGGAATACCAAAGAAACATAGAGACCCCGGTGTACCAACTATACCATGCTCCATTAAAAGAAACTATGTTAAAACTGCTTTATGTGATCTTGGAGCCGGTGTTAGTGTTATGCCTCTCTCTTTATATCGTAGACTTGATTTGAATAAGTTGACACCTACTGAAATATCTTTGCAAATGGCTGATAAATCAACTGCTATAACTGTCGGTATTTGTGAGGATGTGCCTCTTGTAGTTGCAAACGTTACTATTTTAACGGACTTTGTTATTCTTGATATTCCCGAGGACGATAGTATATCTATTATTGTTGGAAGACCCTTTCTGAATACTGCAGGGGCTGTTATTTATTGCACTAAAGGCAATGTCACTTTTCATGTTAATGGTAATGAGGATACGGTACACTTTCCGTGGAAACAACCTCAAGTTCATAGTATCAACTCTATTGGAAAAATTCCATTGATTATATTCGGAGGTTTTGAATTTCCTCTTCCTACTGTCAAGAAGAAATATGATATTCTTATTATTGGGGATGTGCATATCCCCGTTGAGGTAACATAGTGGTATTCGAAATTTCTCTGGTTCCATGTTATTCGGAATGAGTTCGTTAACAAGACTTGATCAACCTTGTTAGTGGATTCCTTTTGATAACCATGAGATGGATGAAACTAGAAGGCACAACCTTCTGTACCCCACTTTTACTTTCTGTTATTTATGTTAAATAAAATAAAAATAAATATTTTTCTATCTATTACCTGATTATCCATGCAATATAAAAATACCTCGAAAATAAAAGTTCTCCAAATGCCCTGAAATTTAAATATGATTTTTTCTAGAATATTTGAGAATATTTGGCACTGAGAACACAGTAGGGGGGCCAACCACCTGCCCACGAGGGTGGAGGGCGCACCCTACCCCCTGGGCGCGCCCCCTGCCTCGTGGGCCCATGGTGGCCCTCCACCACTTATCCTTTCACCCATACACTTATTCTTCCTCCCACAAACACGAATAACCAGCTCAAGCACGAGGTCTAGCTCATTTTGCTGCCATTTTCGATCTCCTTGCTCAAAGCAGCTCTCACAAAACTGCTTGGGGTGATTGTTCCTTGGTATGTGACTCCTCCACTGGTCCAATTAGTTTTTGTTCTAGTGCTTTATTCATTGCAATTTTTTGCTGCTTAGGTGACCCTGTTCTTGAGCTTGCATGTCAAATTTATATGGTCAAAATTAGTTTTGATGCATGATATAGGCCCTAGGCACTTGTAGGAGTAGTTGCTATCAATATTATTGAGTTTGGTTTACTTTTATTTTGAAGTTACTAAAAATTTCAGAATTTTTCAGAAAATGATGAGGAGACTATTGAGGGGATATTGAGCCAAATCTCGAAGGAAAAGGCACCGAAGCCTAAGTATAATTTGCCGCGCACCGCAGAGGTTCGAGCGTGTGAATGGCCTTCCGATGATTTCTTGAGAGCAGTCGGTATTTATGAAGATTTTCATGAAATGGCTAAGAATGCAGGCCTCACCGCTTTCCTCCACGACCAATGCGATCAATATCTCTTACTCACAAATACCTTTGTGCAAAACTTTCATTTCCATTCTAGGAACTCGCCACCTATGGTGGAGTTTCATTTATATGATAAGCATAAGGAGATGTCACTTTATGATTTTTGTCGGATTTGTTTAGTCCCTTTTGAGGGCAAGACAGAAGAACCATATCATGATGATGTGGAGGGGTTTATTGATACTATCACTATAGGGGTAACAAGGAAGGTTTCCGATGCACGAATCACTAGCATACATTTTCCTGTTTTACGTTACTTTGCATTATTTGCTAGTCGTTGCTTAATTGGTCGCGGAAACTGTGGAAACCTTAGTATCCATGATATTATTATTCTGTTCCACGGTTTATACAGTGATAACACTTTTAGTATGGGCGGAATTATTGCCAAACGGTTAAGTATAAACCGTACCAAGGGCCCCATCTTTGGAGGCATCTATGCTTCACGCCTAGCTGCACATTTTAACATACCTATTAGGCATTTTGAGAAGGAAGAAAAGGTGCTGCCTCATGTTTATCTAGATTATAAAAGTATGGTGGCACATGATTTTATTATTAAGAATAGGGAAGGAGAGCTTAAATATCAATTATTCTTTAATAAACATCATCCTGAGACTATTACCCTGCCTGCTCCTTCTTTGTTTGATTTATCTTCAGGCACGTACCTTGTTCCGTTGAAGGCTATTCACGCCTACCGGAACCTTGCACCAGCCGAGGAGCCAGAGCCGGAACCACAAGTTGATCCTTCGCGACCGTCTAATTACCAGTGGGATCCGGAGATGATTGTCAGCCAGTGGCAATCGAAGTCTTCCTCTTCTTCTTCTCAGTACAACCCCAACTACTATTATGGATATCCGCCAGGCCAGCCGTGGCCTTAGACCAACCTAGGACAAAAGCCTAAGCTTGGGGGAGTACGTATTTCCCACCGACATTACATTTATGTTCACACACTCATTGCTAGATGTCGGTGGTCATACTTTTTCATTGTATCATCTATGCTAGTTTATTTTCCTTTTTATGCTTTCTTCTTGTGTGTTTAATAAACCTTAAGAAAAACCAAAAAAAATAGTTGTAGCTTTTAATCAGTGTAATTTCCATGCTTGTAGTAGTAATTAAAAAGAAAACCCAAAAATATTTCATGTTCTTCTTTTGCTTGTTGGGAGCTTTCCCGTGTAAATAGTTTTATTTCTTTTCTTTCCTTTGGGGGTCGATAGGAGAAGACCATAATTAATTTGTTGAAGTGGCTCTTATATGCAACTTGTTGATCTGACAAAAAAGCCCATATTGCCTTGTCTTCTCCTGTTTATTGATTGCCTGCAGATTCCAGCTTAGTCCAATGCACATGCACTATTATTATTATTCACATCATTCGGTCGTGCAAGTGAAAGGCAATTATGACGATATATGATGGACTGACTGAGATGAGAAAAGCTGGTATGAACTCGACCTCTTTTGTTTTTGTAAATATGATTAGTTCATCGTTCCTGATTCAGCCTGAATAAACATGTTTGCAATGACAACTAGAGATCATAGTTTCTTGTGCCATGCTTGATTAGCTATGAGTTATAATGGTTTACCTTGCGTGCCAACATGCTATTCAGATAGTTATGATGTGGTATGATAGGGTGGTATCCTCCTTTGAATGATTTAAGTGACTTGACTTGGCGCATGTTCACGCATGTAGTTGAAACAAAATCAACATAGCCTTCACGATATTTATGTTAGTGGTGGATTATATCCTACTCATGCTTGCACTCGGTGTTGATTAATTTTAATGCATGTTCATGACTGTTGTCGCTCTCTAGCTGGTCGCTTCCCAGTCTTTTGCTAGCCTTCACCTGTACTAAGCGGGAATACTGCTTGTGCATCCAATCCCTTAAACCCCAAAGATATTCCACATGAGTCCATTATACCTACCTATATACGGTATCTACCTGCCATTCCAAGTAAATTTGTATGTGCCAAACTCTAAACCTTCAAATAAATATCATGTTTTGTATGCTCGAATAGCTCATGTATCAAGTAGGGTTGTATGTATCTTCCATGTTAGGCGGGTTATTCTCAAGAGGAGTGGACTCCGCTCCTCACTCACGAGATAAATGGATGGTCACCGGGATGCCCAGTCCCATGCTTTATGCAAACTAAATCAAAATAATTGCAAACAAAACTCCCCCTAGGACTCTTGTTAGTTGGAGGCACTCGTTGTTTCCAGCAAGCCATGGATTGATGCTTGTTGGTGGAAGGGGGAGTAGAAACTTTACCATTCTGTTTGGGAACCGCCTATAATGTGTGTAGCATGGAAGATATCGCCATCTCTTGGTCGTTATGTTGACAATGAAAGTATACCGCTCAAAATATTATTCACCTCTATTTCAAAACCGAGCTCGGGCACCTCTACAAATCCATGCTTCCCTCTGCGAAGGGCCTATCTTTTTACTTTTATGCCGAGTCATCATCCTCTTATTAAAAAGCACCAGTTGGAGAGCACCGCTGTCATTTGCATTCATTATTGTTAGTTTATATTGAGTATGACTTGACTTGATCTCTTTTAGCACGAATTACAATGTCTAGTTAGTCCTTGGTCTTTAAAGGTGCTCTCCATTTATGTTTTGCGGTCTCAGAAAGGGCTAGCGAGATACCATCTTGTTATATCATATTATGATTGTTTTGAGAAAGTGTTGTCATCCGAGATTTATTATTATTGCTCGCGAGTTGATTATGCTATTGATATGAGTAAACTTGAGACCTAAGCGTTATTGCGAATGTGGTTAGTTATAATCTTTACTGAAAACCTGAATGCTAGCTTTACATATTTACAACAACAAGAGCAAACAGAGTTTATAAAAGTTTTTCTTAATCACTTTCAGTTTGTCAACTGAATTGCTTGAGGACAAGCAAAGTTTTAAGCTTGGGGGAGTTGATACGTCTCCAACGTATCTACTTTTCCAAACACTTTTGCCCTTGTTTTGGACTCTAACTTGCATGATTTGAATGGAACTAACCCGGACTGACGCTATTTTCAGCAGAATTACCATGGTGTTATTTATGTGCAGGAACAAACATTCTCAGAATGACCTGAAACATCACGGAGCCACTTCTCAGAAAATATGAAAAATACCTGCAAAAGATGAAGGCCAGGGGGCCCACCACCTCTCAACGAGGGTGGGGGCGCGCCTGCCGCCCTAGAGCGCGCCCCCTATCTCGTGGGCCCCCTGTTGCCTCTCCGACTCCAACTCCAACTCCATATATTGAGTTTCGGGGAGAAAAAAATCAAGGAGAAGAAATCATCGCAGCCAAGCCCTAAAACCTCTAGGGAGGGCTGATCTGGAGTCCGTTCGGGGCTCCGGAGAGGGGAATCCGTCGCCATCGTCATCATCAACCAACCTCCATCACCAATTTCATGATGCTCACCGCTGTGCGTGAGTAATTCCATCGTAGGATTGCTGGATGGTGATGGGTTGGATGGGATCTATCATGTAATCAAGTTAGTTTTATTAGGGTTTGATCCCTAGTATCCACTATGTTCTGAGATTGATGTTGCTATGACTTTGCTATGCTTAATGCTTGTCACTAGGGCCCGAGTGCCATGATTTCATATCTGAACCTATTATGTTTTCATAAATATATGAGTGTTCTTGATCCTATCTTGCATGTCAATAGTCACCTATTATGTGTTATGATCCATTAACCCTGAAGTCACAATAATCGGGATACTTATCGGTGATGACCGTAGTTTGAGGAGTCCATGTATTCACTATGTGTTAATGCTTTGTTCCAGTTCTCTACTAAAAGGAGGCCTTAACATCCCTTAGTTTTCGTAAGGACCCCACTGCCACGGGAGGGTAGGACAAAAGATGTCATGCAAGTTCTTTTGCATAAGCACGTATGAATATATTTGGAATACATGCCTACATTATATCAATGAACTAGAGCTAGTTCTGTGTCACCTTAGGTTATGACCGTTACATGATGAACCGCATCTAGCATAATTCTCCATCACAGATCCATTGCCTACGAGCTTTCCATATATTGTTCTTCGCTTTATTTACTTTTCCTTTGCTATTGCTATCATCACTACAAAATACCGAAAACATTACTTATACTACTGTTACCTTTTGTTACTGTTATCACTACTATCATATGACTTTGTTACTAAACACTTTGCTACAAATATTAAGTTTCCAAGTGTGGTTGAATTGACAAGTCACTTACCAGGCATCTCCCAAATATGCATGCATTCATTAGTAGCATCAAGCTAACATGGCAACATAATATAGCAGGTTCAGACTTGGAAGAAAACTAAGTTAGTGAAATTAGCAGCAGCAAGTAGCTCACTTTGCAAACTTGTTCTAGTCACCACAGGGCACACAAAAATATATGGATTACACCACTTTAAATATGGCATGAATATGCTCCTAAAACATATTGACATGATGCTCAAAAGATAATCACACAAAATGCTATCAAAAAAGACAAATAGGCAAGTTACAGCAGTTTTCAGCAGGTTATAACACTCAGCACTTTTGCAACGAAGATTAATATGTCAATATGAACTCCAATATGAATGCAACCACCATCATTATGTAGAGCACAGAGAGCAGAACATTTTCATATGAACAACATCACAAACGGACATACATGCACAAGAATACGGCCTACGCAAAATGCATGAATAATGCTGAAAATAAGGGACTTCGCCAAAAAGCACTCTCTAAACGAGCAGTACATAGCTAAATGATCCACGGGCGGGGTTTAGACGGAAGCTCACCAATTTGGCCTTCGGCCGGATCTGGAAGCAGAGGAGGTCGCTAGGCTGGGCCTTGCGAGGCCGGTGCAAAGGAGGCCCATAGGGACGAGCGGGGCTGCAAGCGTCGTCGTCGTCCCGTGACGAGGTCACGGTGGCGGCGAGACTTGGGGCGGCGGCGCGATTTCAGCGAGGTGGCTACGAGGCAGGGGAAGGCGGGGAGCCCGAGGACCGGCCAGATCCGGGTGTGGTGCTCGGGAAGCACGGATATGGACCGAAACGGGGCGGGGCCAGCCAATAGCAAGGACGCCGACTTGTGGGGAGAGAGATCAGAGAGAGGCGAGAGAGGGAATGAGGATGAGGTAAGGGACAGGGAGAGGGCGACCTGGTGGTCGCCTGCGGCGGCGAGGTCTGCAGGGTTGGTGAGGTAGGCGGAGGCGCAGAGGAGTTCGGAATTGAGGGCCTCCTCCCCTGGATCCAGATTGGGAGTGAGGAGGGCGGCGTACGGGCGGCTCGGGGCTCGCGTGGGTGATGGCAGATGGTCCTAGCGGGCCTGGCCCAGGCCCAGGCAGGCCACGGCGGCGGGGAGGTTGCTGGGGACGCGTGGCAGTGGCCGGATGGCTGGAGGTGGCGGCTCAGCGGCGCCAAGTGGCGTACACGGGATGGAGCTGTGTGGAAAACAAGGAGCAGGTGGTGGATGGAGCTAGGGGAAGGGTAGGGGTAGGTGGAGGGGCTAGGGATGTCCAAAATGACATGGAAGGGTGTTTATGTAGGTTAGGGGCTAGGGTTAGGGGTTTGAGGTGTTTTTTGGACCGTACGGTCTCGATCATGTGGCTCCAAGCGGAAGAGGGGGTAGCTGGTCCATAGGTGGCTGTGTAGAGGCACTGGGCTGAGAAGAGAAGAAAGAGAGAGGCCCAGCAACGGGTTTCCGGATACCGAAAATGTCCGACAAATTAACTGACAATGGTGCCGCTACGGATGACGGTTGGACTATCAAACGGACTCAGAATGCTACGAAATTTGGCAGGCAGTCTACCTACACTATAACTAGACCGCACGCCAACTTTCACCTCATTCCGAGAACATTTTTATGCCACTTATAAAAAATATTTTGGAGGTGCTGCGGCCACGTGCGAGCATGTATGGGCTCAGAATGGACAATGGATAGAACTGGGGGGACCTGGACGGATGCATGTTTTGAAAACATGAGGATGCAATGCACGTGATGACATGGAAAAATGCAACACGCCAGCAAATGACATGGAAACGATGGAGAATAACTAGAAGACACCTAGTGCATCGGTCTCGGGGCGTCACAACTCTCCTCCACTAATAGAAGATCTCATCACGTGATCTTAGGAATGAGATGGAAGAAAAATATCATAATATTAAACAAGAGCACAAGAGAGAAGATGACGAAGGTCAAGAGAACTCATGTAGAAAAGAGAAACGACGATTATGACAAGAATCCAAAGCTCAAGGAATAAGTTAGACTCTGAAACCACTCCGGTTAGAAGAAGATAGAAAAAGAATAATAACCAATGAATTGTGATAGCATCCTGGTTGAACATGGAATGGAATAGAACATGATCTTGACAAGATGGGATGATGCTTGACGAGAGGAACAACATAATGCCTCTACAAGAATGGAAAAAGTGGAATGAAAAGAACAGAGAAGAAGATGACAACTTCTACCACGAATGAAACTCAAAGCATCCTTAGAAGGAAGGATTGAACGGAGTTGTTGAGAAAATCAACAACAAAGGAATTGATTTGCGTGGGCTAATGTAAACATCTCAAAACTTGAGGAAGATTTCTGCCATTACCAAATGATTGAATATATGAGAAGAACGAAGAAATGAAAAAATCCACTTCAAAATAATATAGAAAATTAATTGCACCTCGAGACGCAAGAAGAAAAGATACTTGAGCTTCTCCAACAATAATCTTGATGAACACTTGTAGAATGAATTAAATTTTTAACGAACCATCATGAAGAGCTCCAGTAACAAAAGGATGAAGCAAAATGACTATTTAAAACAACAAGTTGAAGCCGTGCGATGATTTAGATTAAGCTTGGCGATAAGACAACCGAGAAAAACATGGAACTCCGGGTAAGAAAAGTTGAAAAACTTAGAACCGAGAGATTATTTATCATGAACAATCTCCAAAGGAAGAAATTACTTGAGCACGACGAAACGAGAATAAGAATTACATTATGCTTATCCTCATCAAATTTAATTGATGACAAACGAATTTGGCATGGGACTTATTCCTCCTGAAAAGGATTAAGGAGAGATATTACACAACTTGGGAAGGTCTTCATGAACCACCGGAAGAAATGAAAATGAATGAAGAAAAGAGAATGAATCACCGGGAAGAATTAGAAGAACAAATATGTTCTAGGGTATTTAGATGCAAAAGAAGTCTTGAACAATGCACCGGTACGAATATGGAGACGAACGAAGTGGCATCAGTTTAAAATAATTGCAAAACGAAGCTGAAAACTTCGAACGAAGAAATATTCCGAAATGAAGGCCTCTGGATAATCGAAACAGAAAACAACTCCTGAAATACTTCGTGGTTAAGAAAAGAATCGCATGATTGGAAACAATTTGAGACGATAACATCGAGCTAGTACCGCGAATCTACGAGAGAACGGACAAGATTTAGAGGAAACTCTTCTTTGGTCTTCAAACATTGAGAATGACGACGAGAAACACCACCAAAATTCTTGAGATACTCCATGAGAATGAAAAGCGAAGAGGTTGGGCCAACAATGAACATAATTTGAAATCGATCTTGGAAAGGCATCTGACTGATGAAATTCATTCTTACGTCAAACTTGGAAATAATTAAAGAATAACTCCGAAAAATAGAAGGGTCAGGTAAGATCCTGGGGAAAAACCTGTGGGTTAGGGCCCACTTAATAGGAGCACCGTTGAAAACGAATGAAGAAGAGATGATACACCGGAGCAATTCAAAGACTTGAATGAGGTGACAACCTAGAAATAGTTGAATGCAAGTAGGAATCTTCTAAGATGTCTTGAGCATTTCGGAATGATAAACTGGCGAGAGGCGAACGAACAAGGGGAAACACTTGAGTGGAGTAAAAGAATGTGATCAACCCGAAGAAAATTTGAATTGAATGCACCGGAAAGGAAAACGAGACGAACAATCATGAACTTGACGAGAATTCACCGGTTGAGACAATTGAGGAAAGACTGAAGAGGCTCCGCACGAATGAAATTGATGCTTGAATAGAG
>NC_041390.1:323211320-323216750 GCF_002162155.2 Triticum dicoccoides
AAAGGGGTGGGAGGGCGGGGAAAACAAAGTCAACGTGGAACGAGGAATCGACGAATAACTTAAAGAGAAAAGAACCGGTTAAAATAATTGAGGAAAGAATGCAAAGGATTCACACGAGTAGGATGGACTCAATTACGGACTCCGGCTCCGAGAAGAAAAAGGGTGGGCGGGTGGGAAAAATAAAGACAACTTCATATGAAATTGTTTATCTTTGGACGACATTGTTTATCTTCGGACGGGGAAACAACGCCATTGAGAAAGAATTGAGGATTGATCTTGCAAAAGATGAAGAGGATCGAATAACTTGACGATGAATGCACCGGTTGTAAAGGATTGACAATGCAACAATCGGAAAACTAAGTCCGTGATCCTAAAAAAAATTGAAGGGGGAGAGGAGTAAGTCAAAACACCTACGTCAAGATTTCTCACCAGAGCGACGAAGGGGCTGAGTAGTAAAAAGAATTCCTACTCTCTGATCTAACTAGGCTCTGAAAAAGTTTTTCTTCTAGACTCGACAACGGCCAAACTCCGAGCAATCAAGGGGGCTCCTATAGTCAGTTGAGGCTCTGATACGAACTTGTCACGCCCAATATGTGATCCTATCCGAGAGGAACTCGAAGGTCCCACCAAGGATAGAGCCGCATATTGAAACGCTTTTGCAAGGTGGATATCATTACACTATAACTAGACCGCATGCCAACTTTCACCTCATTCCGAGAACATTTTTATGCCACTTATAAAATAATATTTCGGAGGTGCCACGGGCCCGTGCGAGTGTGTCTGGGCTCAGAACGGACAACAGATAGAACTAGGGCGACCCGGATGGATGCAAGTTTTGAAAACATGAGGATGCAATGCACATGATGACATGGCAAAATGCAACACGCCAGCAAATGACATGGCAATGACGACGAATAACTGGAAGACACCTGGCGCATCGATCTCGGAGCGTCACACCTCAGTACGGCAGATTCCCCACCGATTGGAAGTTGGTCAACCGCGAGTAGCGTCGAGAAAGCCGATGGTAATAGGCGGAAGCAAGCGGAAGTGGAGAAATGCGGTGGGGTTTGCCGGTAGCCTGGCGGAGGCGGCAGGCGGCGAGCTAAGTGGTTGCCGCCACGGTAGGTGGTGCCACTCATAGATGCGGAGGAGCTTGTGCAGGTGTGAATGGGGACCGAAGGGAGTGGCGGGTGGGGAGAGGAATTTTGTGACGTGGGGATGGTGAGGCTTTTCTTTTTTATTTTTTGAATTGGGCGGTGAGGGTTTTCTATCCCACAAAGAATTTCGGAGGCAATGGTTTGCTAGAGCCAACCATGTGTGATTGACACAACTGGCAAAATAGAAGTCATTGCACATGGTTCCAATGTTGGGAACCGTGTGTGATTGAAGGACTACTTCCATCCCTGTTTATTGGTCCCCTTCGTAATTTGTACCAAAATTTGACAAAATATTTAACTAACAAATGTTTATGTGTGTCACCAAAAATTATATCATTGAACACTATGTTCAAATACGCATCCAATGATATAATTTCTGCTGGCATATTGTCAATTAAATCTTTTGTCAAAATTTAGCAGAAATTACAAAGGGGACCAATAAACCAGGAGGGATGTAGATTCCATCAACCGATATGATTGCATCCATATCACACATTTAGACATAAGTAAACATAGATTAAACATACTCAGACATATATAATCAGTGTACACAAAGATAGTTCAACCATAAGTACATAGCTCAACCGTCATTAAGACACTACATGGCCATACATAGTTCGATCCCGCATCTCATCTCATCTGCCGGCACGATCCTGAAGCTTCTCCAGGTACTCGGCTTACGTGTCGTGCGCCACCCTGCAAGAATACTTTTGCTTGAAGGGGCCAATGGCCCATCCTCTTGCATGCGCCAGAACACTTTGATACGCGTCATGAAGCTTGTGGTTGCAAAATGGTCATCGATAGCCACCGTCCACGTCCTAATACGCCTGTTATGCATTCCCGGATAAAGCTCCCTTAGGATTTGCCTCTTGTACCTCCTCTGGACATCTTCATCCTCACTGTCCACATCGTCAGATAGCACCTATACAAATAGTAAAAAAAATTGGCATCAAACCAATGTTTACATGTCGTGAAGTAGGATTAGGAATTTATGGCTATTTTTTATACATAGCCAGAGATTATGGTTCAATTTTTAAGCGCAGTCGTCTATGTACAGACCAATCTTGAAGAAAATAATGGCACAAACATATATGTAGGTCATTCAAAATAAATGTCAAGTCTTGGCTAGGAATTATTAGCACGAACACTAACCCAAGTCGGATTACTAGCAGAAATCATTTGCACGGATGAAACAATTAGTCACTTATCACTTGTACCATTCAAACAATCAATACACTACACGGATCTAACGATACATACACCGATTTCATGGATTGGGAGAACATAACCATAGCATTTCTATTGCAAAAAGGGGGAGGCAGGAGTAACTAGAGAAATCATTAGATCTATTTGACACATAAATGGGTATAGATGACTAACCAGTTGTCCGTCATCGTTGGAGTCATCGCCGGAGTGGTCGTCCGAGTCGTTGTCGGGCTCATCGCCCGAGTCATCACCAGAGTTGGTGTGGAACTCCGTCTCCGTCTGTGGAAGCTCGGCGCCGTCGATGACATCAGGATGCAGCGATAACTCATCGGCGGTGACGGTAACCTCTGTCTCCATCTTCATGCCATGCTCCGGTGCTTTAGCAGCCCCGACGTCACCACTCCCTCGATGGGGCGCTTCGGTGGCACCCTCATACACCGATGGCTTTGAGGACTGAGAGTGGCGTCGGGGATGCAAGCTGAGACACAAGATTGTGTGTGTGGCAAGGATGGGGGGTGCGGCGGTCAAACCGCTGGCTCGCCTCCAGTGAACCTGCGCATCGGACTGTTGGCATGCCTACCGTAATTTCATATAGCTACGTGCCTGCCTCTCGATGACATTAAGCAGCGAGCACCCCTCCGTCAATTCACACACCTGCATGCACGCCTCCTGGTCTGCCTGCGTGGCGGACTACTCGCATGCGTCCCGTCATCTCACGCCTGGTCGCACAGCACACGGGTGGCATGGCAGCACGTATATTGTTTTTCTATTTTGATGATTAATGTTGCTGCTTTATTGCTTAACATATCCATTGTTAGTCTAATGCTCACGATTCGAATAAATAATCTGTTTGGGATAATGGTTCCCAATTATTAAAATATCTCCCGTTTGTAATTAGATAAAGAGTACATCAAAACTTGTCTTGACTTTGACAATAAAAGTACAACACGATAAGTTTCATGAACTTCAAATAAGTTTTGGATGTACTAGAATTTAAAAACCAAGATTCTCAATGTTTGAAATTTCTTGCATGGGGAGTATACATGCACCCAGTGAGACACATGTGTTTTTGCAATCCATTTGGGTGCACTGTCATGTGTGCATGTAGGTCAAATTAGATTTTTAAAACATTATACTCATAGAAAATAAATCAATGTACTAAAACGTCTTAATGATCTCTCTTTTTTTGAAATTACAACGTCCCTCCTTTGGTAACATATGTTCACCGCGGGATAATTTAACATGCATCGTAGTGGCGGTGGATTCGCAGTGTGTGTGTGGGTGTGTGCGTCTGGGGGGTGGCGGGTGGCTCGCAGTGCACTACGAGTTGTGAGCCACCGTGTGGGATGGCCGTTTTGTTAGGCAGGTGCCACATCAGAGTCATGAATTCGTTAATTAATACATTACACAGCCCTTTCATACTTACATATTTTGGCCACATGCAATCGATGGTTGTCCTACACGATACTCGATACTCGCGTGTGACGCTTTCTGTGGGCCCGCGAGGTCGTCATCCATCACTTTGACGAACAGCCGACAGTGAGGTTAATTTGACCAGCAAGGTAGAATCTTTTTTGTTTGTGTTATGGTGGGAGTATATATATAGTACGCGTCGAAGAGGTGGCAGGGTACTAGCATATATACTATACATACATGTCCGTGAACAAGTACACCTCACTCAGTGTCAGGACTTTTCGGTTTCCGAGGCATGTGCCACATCAAAGTTGTGAAATTGGCTATTGAAACATCATGCAACACCTCTTTGGGCCACATGCATGCATGCGGTGGTTATCCTAGCTAGGACACTCACGTGTGACGCTTCCATCTATGGGCCCACGAGGCCATCGTCGATGCATGCATCACTTTGACCTACATCAGGAAATGTTAATTAATTTCACCATCGAGGGGGATTCTTTTTGGGTTGTATTATGGTAGGAGCATATAGTATGTGTCGAAGAGTGGGAAGGGGACCATCATATGTAGTACGCTCCATGAACCTCGCTTTGTGTGGGGGCTTTACAGTTTTGAGGCATGTGGCACATCAAAGTTGTGAATTTTGGGTATTCAACATATGTTTGGCCCACATGCAAAGCAATGGTGGTTGTCCTCTCGCACCGACTTAAGTGGTTATCAGCGATATCGATGCTTTCCATCTATGGGCCCACTTGGTCCATCACTACTTTTTGCCTGACAAGGAGAGATGTTAATTTGACTTAGGAGGGGTTTAATTTTTTGTTTGTAATATGACGTATATATAGGTCATGCTCTGGATGACATGATATAGTTTGAGCACACACACATGCATGTGTACGCATGATCCCTCCCATCTAGTTGAAGTGGCTAGTACAACGACACATCATGAACCAATCTCTCTCTGTGTGGGGATGTATAATTTTTTACGCACGCGCCACATCAATGTTGCGAAATGGTATTCAAATATGCATGCACGCATCACCTCCATACATACGCATGTAGTTGTAGTCTTCGAACTGTACACTCCCCCGCGTGGTTATCGGCGACAAGCCTATATATTCGTGGGCCCGCATGGACATCAATGATCACCTTGACCGACAACACGATAGTTCACCATGCCAGATTCTTCCTTTGGGTTGTGTTATCGTAGTATAGGTCATGGTGAGATACAGACCTAATTAAGTTTGAGCGCATATACTATGCACGCATGCATGCATGAATCCCCGTTGTCGCTTGAAGTGTGGTGTTACATACATATGCATCGTCAACCAAACCCTCACTTAGTGTCAGCATTTCTAGTTCGAGAGCACGGTGCCACATCAAAGTTGTTCCATTGTGTATTAAAAAACACACCTCTCCATAGATATGTTTGGGCCACATGCATGTAGTGGTTGTCTTCGGGGACTTGTTACTTTCGTGATTATTGGCGGGCTAGCCCTTCTCCAGGGTCGCATGGACATCCATCACTTCGACCAACAACAAGTGGGAGGTTGTGCGACCAAGGTGGATTATTCTTGGTCTGTTTTACGATCCATCTGTGTGAGATTCCTCTCTAGCCCGCCGACTGAAAGTGGGTGTGTCGGGGGGGGGGGCT